>NC_133768.1:87441759-87745729 GCF_036562045.2 Rhinolophus sinicus
AAACATGGATGGATCTTGAGAGTGTAATGCTGAGCGAAATAAATCAGACAGAAAAAGCAGAGAACCATGTGATTTCACTGATATGTGGTATATAAACCAAAAACAACAAAAGAACAAGACAAACAAATGAGAAACAGAAATTTATAGACACAGATAATAGTTTAGTGGTTGCCAGAGGGTAAGGGGGGTGGGGGGTGGGGGGTGGGAGATGAGGGTAAGGGGGATCGAATATATGGTGATGGAAGGAGAACTGACTCTGGGTGATGAACACACAATGGGATTTATAGATGATGTAATACAGAATTGTACACCTGAAATCTATGTAATTTTACTAACAATTGTCACCCCAATAAATTTAATAAAATTAAATTAAAAAATAAAAATAAAAAAAATAAAATAAAATAAAATGGCAATAACTATGTACCTCTCAATAATCACTTTAAATTTAAATGAATTAATTGCTCTAATCAAAAGACATAGAGTAGCTGAGTTGATAAGAAAACAAAATTCATACACATGTCTACAAGAGACATGCCTGGGATGGAAAGACACAGAGACAGAAAGTAAAGGGATGGAAAAAGATATTTCATGCAAATGGAAATGAGAAAAAAGCAGGGTTGGCAACACTTATATTGGACAAAACAGATTTTAAAATGAAGACAATAACAAAAGACAAACAAGGACATTACATAATAATAAAAGGATCAATCCAACAAGAGGAAATCACCCTAGTAAACATCTATGCATCAAAGGAACACCTAAATATATAAAACAAATATTGACAGACATAAAAGCAGAGATCAACAGTAGCAAGAGCATAACAGGGGACTAAAACACACTAAAACCAATAGACACATACCAAAGACAGAAAATCAACACAGAAAAAGCGGCCTTAAATGACACACTAGAGGAGATGAATTTAACATATTTTTAGAGCATTTCACCCCAAAAGTGGCAGAATATACATTCTTTTCAAGTCCACATGGCACATTTTCCAAGATAGACTGAATTTCACAGCTCAATGTTTTTTCTTGTAATTTTTTGAATTAAAATTATTAGGGTGAAATGGCTTAATAATATCACATAGGTTTCAAGTCTACAATTCTATACCCCATCATCTATATGTCACGTTGTGTGCTCACCACTTAGAGTCAGTTCTTTTTCTATCACCATATATTTGAAACTCATCATGCTGTTCTACATCCCCTCTACCCCCTTACCCTCTGGTAAAAACTAAACTGCTGTCTGTGTCTGAGTTTTTGTTTGGTTATTTGTTTACCTTCTTCCTTTGTTGCTTTCAGTTTTAGATCCCACATATGAGTGAAATCAAATGGCTCTCAAATTTTTCTGTCTGACTCATTTTGCTTAACATAATAATCTCAAGATCAATCCATGTGGTCGCAAATGGCATAATTTCATCTTTTCTTATGGCAGAGTAGTATTCACTGTGTATAGATACCACATTTTTTTGATCCAATCATCTGTCAAAGGACACACTGGTTGTTTCCATGTCTTGGTGACTGTAAAAAAAGCTGCAATAAACATCAGAGTACATATATCTTAACATATACATTTTCATATTTTTGGGGTAGATACCCAGGAGAGAGATTGCTGGGTCAAATAGGAATTCTAGTCTTAATTTTTTCAGGAATTTCCACACTGCCTTACATAGTGGCTGTACCAATCTACATTCACCAAGAGTGTATGAGAGTTCCTTTCCTCTACAGCATGTCCACAACTAGGTAGTACTTGTCTTATTAATGATAGCCATTCTAAAAAGTGTGAGGTGATATGTCATAGTGGTTTTGACTTGCATTTCCATAATAGATACTGAAGTTGAGCATTTTTTCATATATCTGTTGGCCAATTGTATGTATTCTTGGGAGAAGTTTTTGTTTATATCATCTACCCATTTTTGAACTGGATTGTTTGTCTTTTTGTTGTCGAGTTGTATGTGTTACTTATATATTTTCGGTACTAGACCCTTATTGGAAGCATTGCTTGCAGATGTCTTCTACTCAGTTGGTTGTCGCTTTGTTTTATTGATGGGTTCTTTTACTATGCTTTTTAGTTTGATACAGTACCAATCATTTACTTTAGTTCCCTTGCCTTTCATGACAAATTCATAAAATCCTGTTGTATATCTTGTCTTCTTGTCATTGGCTATAGGCAGAATCTGAGATCAGATTAAGTTTGCTTCTGGCACCTTTCTACTTTATTTTAATCCTTTGACTTCAGGCCTTGCCTTTACTAATAGTCTTTACAGAGCCTGATATTCATTATTTAGTACAAAGTCCAACAGGCTCTCTCTGTTCCCAAAAAACCATATTCAAGTAACAGAATCAAATTTTGGCTGTTTGGGGGCAAAGGGATTCTGAAAACAATGTAGGTTTTTCTATTATTTTCTGAAATAGGATGGAAAAATGAGCTTGAAGGGGAGAACTTGCCACCAAAAAAACACCTCCTTGGCATAAGGGTTATTTTGAGCTGGTTATTTTTTTCTTAAATAGCAAACACAGGAGAAGCTCTGAAAACCAAATATGAAATACCTTTTGGAAAATATTTACATATATAAGTGCAAACTCCATTAGTAACAGTGTGTTGCTTTCTGTACCAGAAAAGAAACATGACTCTAAATCTCTAGAATCTCTTAACCATAGAGAAGGAAAACACTTAAATGTGCGTAATGACCTTATGCTTTTTCTTTCTTATTGAAGTTTATTTGGGTTACAATTACTAGTAAAGTTATGTCGATTTCAGGTGTACAATTCTTTAATACATCTATATATCACATTGCGTGTTTAGCACCGAGTCAGTTCTCTTTCCATCACCATATATTTGAAACCCTTTACCCTCATCTACCACTTCTCTCCCCCCTTACCCTCTAGCAACCACTAAATTATTGTCCATGTCTACAAGTTTTTGTTTCTTCATTTGCTTGTCTTGTTCATTTGTCCTTTTCAGTTTTATACACCACATATCAGTGCAATCATATGATTCTCTGTTTATTCTGTCTGACTTATTTCGCTTAGCATTATACTCTCAAGGTCCATCCATGTTGTCACAAATGTTCCTATATCATCTTTTCTTACCGCCGAATAGTATTCCATTGTGTATATATACCACAACTTCTTTATCCATTCACCTATCAAAGGACATTTTGGTTGTTTCCATGTCTCAGCCACCATAAATAAAGCTGCAATGAACATTGGAGCACATATGTCTTCATAAATAAATGTTTTCAGATTTTTGGGGTAGATACCCAGGAGAGGGATTGCTGGGTCATATGGCAATTCTATTCTTAATTTTTTGAGGAATCTCCACACTGCCTTCCATTGCAGCTGCACCAATCTGGATTCCCACCAAAAGTGTATGAGGATTCCTTTCTCTCCAAAGCCTCTCCAACACTTGTTACTATTTGTCTTGTTGATGATAGCCATTCTGACTGGGGTGAGGTGATATCTCATTTTGGTTTTGATTTGCATTTCCCTGACTGATGTTGAGCAATTTTTCATATGTCTATTGGCCATTTGTATGTCTTCCTTGGAGAAATGTCTCTTGAGGTCCTCTGCCCATCTTTAAATTGGATTGTTCGTTTTTTGTTGCTGAGTTTTATGAGTTCCTTATATATTTTAGATATTAGCCCCTTATCAGAGGCGTTGTTTGCAAAAATCTTCTCCAATTCGGTTGGTTGTCTCTTTATTTTGTCGATGGTTTCTTTTGCTAGGCAGAAGCTTTTTAGTTTGATACAGTCCCATTGATTTATTTCAGCTTTTAGAGTCAAATTCATAAAATGCTCTTTGAACCACAGGTCCATAAGTTTAGTACCTATGTTTCCTTCTATGCAGTTTATTGTTTCAGGTCTTATGTTTAGGTCTTTGATCCATTTTTAGTTAATTTTCGTACATGGTGACAGATAGCAGTCTAGTTTCATTCTTTTGCACATGGCTTTCCAATTCTGCCAGCACCATTTATTGAAGAGGCTCTCTTTTCTCCACTGTATGTTTTTGGCTTCTTTGTCGAAATTATCTGTCCATATTTATGTGGTTTTATTTCTGGGTTCTCCATTCTAGTTCATTGGTCTGAGTGTCTGTTTTTCTGCCAACACAATACTGTTTTGATTATTGTTGCCCTGTAGTACAAACTAAACTCAGGGAGTGTGATACCTCCAACATTGTTCTTTTTTCTTAAGATTGTTTTGGCTATTCGGGGTCTTTCGTGGTTACAAGCAAATCTGATGATTTTTTGTTCTATTTCTTTTTTTAAAAAAATGCCATTAGGATTTGGATGAGGATTGCATTAAATATGTATATAGCTTTGGGTATATGGCCATTTTAACTATGTTGATTCTTCCAATCCATGAACACGGAATATCTTCCATTTCTTCGTCTTCTTCAATTTCTTTAAAAAATGTCTTACAGTTTTCAGTGTATAGATCTTTCCTTTCCTTGGTTAAGTTTATGCCTAGGTATTTAGTTCTTTTTGCTGTAATTAAAAAAGGAATTCTTTTTTTCATTTCCTTTTCAGAAATTTCATTGTGAGTATAGAGGAAAGCAATGGATTTTTGTACGTACATTTTGTAAATAGCAAATTTACTATATTCGTTTATTTTTTCTAATAACTTTTGATGAAGTCTTTAAGATTTTCTATGTATAAAATCATGTCATCAGCAGAAAGTGACAATTTAACTTCTTCATTCCCAATTCAGGTGCCTTTTAATTTTTTCTCTTGCTTGATTGCTCTGTCTAGGACTTCCAATTCAATGTTGAATAACAGTAGAGATGGGGGAAAACCCTGTCTTGATTCTGAACATAGCAAAAAAGGCTTCATTTTCTCACCATTAATTATAATATTAGTGTAGGGTTTGTCATATATGGTCTTTATTATGTTCAGGAATTTTCCTTCTATACCCAATTTATTATGTGTTTTAATCATAAATTGATGTTGTATCTTGTCAAATGCTTTTTATGCATTTATTGATATAATATGATTTTTATCTTTTATTTTGTTTATGTAGTGTATCACAGTGATCGATTTGCGTATGTTCAACCATTCTTCTGCCACTGGGATGAACACCAATTGATCGTGTTGTATAATCTTTTAGATTAATGTTTGTATTCAATTTGGTAGAATATTGTTTAGAATTTTTGCGTTTCTATTCATCAGAGATTTGGTTTGTAATTTTCTTTGTGTGTGTGTGTGTGTGTGTGTGTGTGTGTGTTATCTTTACCAGGTTTTGGTATCAGGGTAATGTTGGCCTTCTAAAATAAATTAGGAAGTATTGTCTCTTCTTCAATTTTTTTGGAAAAGTTAGGAGGACAGGTGTTAGTTCCTCTTTCAATATTGCGTAGAATTCACTAGTGAAGCTACCTGGTCCTGGGCCTTTGCTTTTGGGAAAGTGTTGGGTGATTGATTCAATTTCTTTACTGTTGATTGGTCTACTTAGATCTTCTAGTTTGTGATTCAGTGTAGGAAAGCTGTATGTTCTTAAGAACTGTCCATTTCTTCCAGGTTATTGAATTTGGTAGCATATAAACATTCACATTATTTTTGCATGATCCTTTGTATTTCTGTGGTACCATGGTAACTTCTCCTTTTTCATTTCTGATTTTCTTTATTTCTGTCTTTTCTTTTTTTATGTTAGTGAGACTAGCCAAAGGTTTCTCAATTTTATTAATCTTTTCAAAGCACAAGCTCTTTGCTGTGTTTTTCTCTATTGACTTTTTGTTCTCTATTTCATGTAGTTTTGCTCTGATTTTTATTATTTTCATCCTGATGACTGGGGGTTTCATTTGTTCTTCTTTTTCTAGTTCTTTAAGGTGAAAAATAAGGTTGTTTATTTGGGATTTTCCTTATTTCTTGACATCGATTGGCCTATAAGGGTATAAAATTCCATCTTATTACTGCTCTTGCTGCATCCAAATAATGTTGATAAAATGTATTTTCATTCTCATTTGTTTCTGTGTATCTTTTTATTTCACTTCTTATTTCTTATTTTACCAAGTCATTCTTTAAAAGCATGTTGTCTAATCTCCACATCTTCATGGGTTTTCCTGCTTTCTTTTTGCAGGTAATATCCAATTTCAAAGCCTTGTGACCACAGAATATCTTTGGTATGATTTCAACCTTCTTAAATTTACTGAGGCTAGTTTTATGTCCCAACATGTGGTCTATACTTGAGAACGTTCCATGTACATTGGAAAAGAATATACAGTCTGGTGTTCTAGGATAAAGTGCTCTATAAATGCCAACTATGTCCATTTAGTCTAATATGTCATTTAGGGCTGACATTTCCTTACTTATTTTCTGTTTGCATGATGTATCCATAACTGTCAATGATGTATTTAGGTCCCCTACTATAATTGTGTTTTGGTCAATTTCTTTAGTTGGGTTAGTAGTTTCTTTGTACATTTTGGGTCTCCCTGATTTAGGCCATATATATTAGTAAGTGTTAAGTTTTCTTGTTGCATTTTCCCTTTTACCATTATGAAATGTCCCTCTTTGCCTCTTGGTACCTTTCTTAATCTGAAGTCTGTTTCATCTGATACATGCATGGCTACACCTGCTTCTCTCTGGTTACCACTTCCTTGTACTATTGATTTGAAACCTTTCACTTTGAGTCTGCATTTGTCCTTCTGGCTGAGATGCCTCACTTGGAGGCAGTATATGGTTGAGTTTTGTTTTCTGATACAATCTGGTATTCTGTGACTTTTTATTGGTGAGTTCAGTCCATTTATATTTAGGGTGATTATTGATATATGAGGGTTTTCTACATCCATTTTGTCTTTTGTTTTCTGGTATCTTAGTGCCTCCATTGTTTCTTTGACTTTTTTGTTGTTATCTGTTATTTTAGTGTGGTGGTATTCAATGATATTTCCCTCTGTTTCTTCTTTTTTATGTTATATATCTCAGTTCTGGATATTTTTTGAGTGGTTACCATTAACTATTTCTTTTATATAAAAGAAAGTTTCATATAAAGCAGTTCTTTTTCTTCAGTATGCTTCTTATCTCCATTCCCCTTTGCAGATTCAAATCTTTATTGTCTCCCCTTTTATACTTGTGTTGTCAGAAGTCATCCTTATTTATGCTGTGAGTTGATTTCTGAGGTAGTAGCAAGTTGTCTTTTTCTTCTCTATTTACTTTTTCCTTTTAATGTTTTTATCTTCTTTATCTTTTATGTTATGTTTAAGTGTATAGTTCCCTATTTTGTGTAGGGGTTGCTATTTCCTGCTTCTATCTGTCTGTTTGTAATATCATTCATGGTTTTCTATTCTTTTGGGGTTTTGTTTCAGGTTAAACAACCTCCTTCAGTATTTCCTGTAATGCAGGTCATGTGTTACAAATTTCCCTGAGCTTCTGTATGTCTTTAAAGGCTTTATTCCTCCTTCATATCTAAAGGATATCTTTGCTCGATATATTATTCTTGGCTGATAATTTTTCTCTTTTAATCATTTGAATAATTCATTCTACTCCCTCCTGGTTTGTAGAGTTTATTTGGAAAATACTGATGATAATAAAATGGGTTTTCCCTTGTACGCTACTACTTTTCTAACCCTGGCTGTCTTTAGATTCTTTCTTTGTCATTAATTTTGACAGCTTTAATTCAATGTTTATTGGAGAAGTCCTGCTTGGATTGAGGTAATTATGTGTTCTGTGTGCTTCTTGGATGTGAGGATCCAGTTATTTCCATGGGTTTTGGAAGTTTTCATTGACTGTTTGAATATACTCTCTGTTCCCTTCTCCTTCTCTTCTCCTTCCAGTACATCCATTATTCTTATGTTGCTCTTTTTAATGGAGTCATAACGTTCTCATAGAGTCCTTTCATTTTTTTTAAACTCTCAGTCTCTCTCTCTTCCACCTGTTTCCTTTCCAGATTTCTACCTTAAATATCACTAATTCTTTCCTCCATCTGATCAACTCTATTACCTAACCAGGCTATACTATTTTTCATTTCTTTTATTGAGTTCTTAATCTCCAGAATTTGTATTTGGTTCCTTTCTAAAGTTTCAATCACTTTGGTTAAGTATCATTTTGTTCTTTGATTGTGTTTGTGAGTCATAAAACTACCTATCTGTGTTTTCTTGCAGCTCGTTGAGGTTTTTCAGAAATGATATCTTGAATTCTCTGTCATTTATTCTCATATTTACATATATTTAAGTTCATCTAAAGAGTTTTCATTTCTTTCTGAGCTGCCTTGTTACCTTGGTCATTCATGGCAATTAATGAATTATTATTCATCTTCCTGGGCATCTACAGGAGTGGGTAATGCTGCCAGTTGATTTGAAGAGGATTTTCTTTTGCCTTCCAGTAGGTGTTGCTGGAATGTTGTATTTTCTCTCCTGCTGCAGCCTTTTATTTTCTCTCATGCTCTAGTGCTTTATTTTTTCTTGCAGTATTCCAGCTTCTCACATAACAAAAGGTGGGCTTTCCCTCTGTGAACAGGTCATCTTGGTCTCAGGGCACTGCCTCCATGGAGGGATGTGAAGGGTGACAGAGTTCTGATTTCTGAAATACCAATGCTGCCCATGCAGCCCGATACAGAGCCTGTTTGTCTCAGTGGCTCTGGTTGCCCCTGAAGGCATCTGCCCAGAAAGGTGGGGGCAGGGTGGGTTCTGAGAGGTGGCTGGTACCGTGTTACCCCAAAAATAAGACCTATCTGGACAATCAGCTCTAATGAGTCTTTTAGAGCAAAAATTAATATCAGACCAGGTATTACATTATACTGTATTACACTATATTACATTATACTAGAATGTATAAGGCCTGGTCTTATATTATATTAAAATAAGACTGTGTCTTATATTAATTTTTGCTCCAAAAAAACGCATTAGAGCAGATTGTCTGGCTAGGTCTTATTTTCGGGGAAACACAGTATGTTTGTGGCTTCAAGTAATGGCAACTACCAGAGCACAGCTGTCTCCCTCGTACAGCTCTTTACCTATCGCTGGAGTGTGAATCTGCAGCTGCGAGACATCACTTCACTTCTCAGGGCTATAGATATTCTGTTCTTTAATCTGACACTGCTACTGTGTCTTGTGGAGTCCGCATCTAACATTGGGAGGGTGGGGAAGGGGCGAAGTCTCATGGGATGGCAGGATTCAGCCAGGCTCTGTGTCTTTATTTTCTCTTTTCTGCCTGACAGTGAGGGGTTAAACCACAGTTCTGATTCAAAGTCTCTGCTCCAAATGCTGGGTCTATCATATTATATGCTGATCCCTTGGGCAGGACTTTGGGCCATAGGGAGTGTGCTTACAGTCTGAATTCTTTCCTCTCCTGACACTGTGGTGAGCTCTGGACTGCATCCCACAGCCCTCAGCCCATGTCTGCACTTCCCACTTCCCCACTCCCTGTTTGCCCGATTTGCCTACCTTCAGATGATTCGATGCATGGATCTCTCAGATGTGCTTGTGTATTGCTAAAGTTATCCTTTGTTGAATTATAGCTGTTCAATTTGTTGTAACTTCCAGAGGAGGTTTCAAGAAGCACTCCTCATGGTGCCATTTCTGTGAAGTAATCCTCAAGTCTCAATAAATTTAAGAAGACTGAAATCATATCAAGTGTCTTCTCTGACCAAGTGCTATAAAACTAGAAATCAATTACAATAAAAAACTTAAAAACACACAAAAAAATACAGACTAAATAACATGCTACTGAATACTGAATGAGTCAATAATGACATCAAGGAAGAAATCAAGATACCTTGCGGCAAATGAAAATGAAGACACACAGTAACCCAAAATCTATTGGACACAGTGAAAGCAGTCCTAAGAGGGAAATTCATAACATTGCAGGCCTACCTAAATGAATAAGAAAAATATCAAATCAACAGTCCATCATTACATCTAACAGAACTGGGGGGGGGAAAGCAAAATAAGCCCAAAGTGAGTATAAGAAAGGAAATAATAAAGATTAAAGGGGAAATAAATGAAATTGAGACTAAATGAATAAATAAATACAAAACAGCAATGGAAAATAGAGCTCTTTTTTTTTTGAAAAGGTAAAGAAAATTGATAAACCTTTAACCAGACTCATTAAGAAAAAAAGAGAGAGGACCCAGATAAGTAAAATCAGAAATAAAAGAGAAGTGACAACCAATACCATAGAAATACAAAAAAAAAAAAAAAAAAAAAAACAACTATGAGTAGCTGTGCACCAACAAATTAGACAATCTGGAAGAAATGGATAAATTCCCAAAAGCATACAATCTTCCCAGACTGAATTAAGAAGAAACAGAAAATCTGAACAGGCAAATGACTACCAGTGAAATTGAATCAGTAATCAACAAGCTCCCAAAAAAACAGCAGTCCTGGACCAGAAGGCTTCATAGGTGAATTTTACTAAACATTCAAAAAAGAATTATAACCTATTCTCCTCAAAGTGTTAAAAAAAAATCGAGGAGCAGGGAAATCCTCAAGCTCATTTTATGAAGCCACCATTACCCTGATCCCAAAACTAGAAAAAAGACACTACAAAAAGTAAAACTATAGACCAATATCCATAATGAGCATAGATGCAAAAATCCTCCTCAAATATTAGCAAACCAAATTCAGCAATACATTAAAAACTCATACACTATGATCAAATGGGATTTATTCCTGGTATGCAAGGTTGGTTCAAAATCTGCTAATCAATTAATATAATACACCACATAAAATGAAAAACTGAAATCATATGGGCATATCAATATATGCAGAAAAAGCATTTGACAACATCCAGCATCCATTTATGATAAAAACTTTCAAAAAAATGGGAATAGAGGAAACATAGCCAAACATAATGAAGGCTATATATGACAAAAATCACAGCTAATATCATACTCAAGGGAGAAAACTTAAAATCGTTCCCCTTAAAATCAGGAACAAGACAAGGATGGCCACTTTCACCATATTTATTTAACATAGTACTGGAAGTTCCAGCCACAGCAATCAGACAGGAAAAAGAAACAAAAGTCATCCAAATTGGAAAGGAGAAAGTCAAATCATAATTATTTGCAGATGATATGATACTATATATAGAGAACCCCAAAGATTCCACCAAAAATATTAAAACTGATAAATGAATATAGTAAAGTAGCAGGATACAAAATTAATACTCAGAAATCAATTGCAAATATTCAGAAACCAATAGCAAACTATCAGAACGAGAAATTAAGAGAACAATCCCATTTTCAATTTCATCAAAAACTAAAATATTTAGGAAAAAAATGTAACCAAGGATGTAAAAGACCTGTACTCAGAAAACTATAAGACACTGAGGAAAGAAATTAAAGATGATACAAATAAATGGAATTATATACCATGCTCATGGATAGGAAGAATTAATATACTTAAAATGTCCATACTACACAAAGCAATCTATAGATTCAATCCAATCCCTATCAAAATATCAATGGTGATTTCACAGAACTGGAACAAATACTCCTAAGGTTTTTATGGAACCATACAACACCCCAAAGCCATGGCGATCCTGAGAAAGAACAAGAAAGCTGGAGGCATCATGCTACCTGATATCAACTTATACTACAAGGCTATAATAATCAAAGCAGCATGGTATTGACATAAAAACAAACACATATATCATTGGAATGGAATAGAGAGCCCAGAAATGAATCCAAGACTATATGGTCATTTTATCTATGACAAAGGCAGCATGAATTTACATTGCAGCAAAGACAGTCTATTTAATAAATGGTGGTGGGAAAACTGGACAGACAAATGCAAAAAAATGAAATTGGACCTCCTTCTTATTCCACATACAAGAATAAACTCAAAATTGATTAAATACTTAAAGGTAAGACCCCAAAGTATAAAACTCCTAGAAGAAAATATTGGAAGTAAACTCTCAGACATTACCTTTAGAAATATATTTCCTGATATATCTCCTTGGGTATGGGAAACAAAAGGACAAATAAACAAATGGGACTACATCAAACTGAAATTTTTTCACAGCAAAGGAAACCATCAGCAAAACAAAAAGACATCCTATGGAATGGGAGAAGACATTTGCCAATGATACATCTGATAAGGGGTTAACATCCAAAATTTATTTAAAAAAAAAACCTCATACAACTCAATACCAAAATAAATCAAACAACTCAATTAAAAAATGGGCAGAGGACATAAAGAGGCATTTATCCAAAGAGGACATACAGATGGCCAATAGACATAAAAAAGATGCTCAACATCGCTAATCATAAGAGAAATGCAAATAAGAACCACAATGAGATACCACCTCACTTCTGTCAGAATGGCTCTCATTAATAAATCAACGAACAACTAGTGTTGGCGAAGATGTGGAGAAACGGGAACCCTTCTGCAGTGTTGGTGGGATTGCAAATTGATGCTTCCACTATGGGAAACTGTATGGAGGATACTAAAAATAGTTAAAAATAGAACTATCTTAATGACTCAGGAATTCCACTCCTGGATATTTATCCAAAGAAATCCAAAACACTATTTTGAAAAAATATATGCACCCCTATGTTTACTGCAGTGCTATTCACAATAGCCAACATATGGAAGCAACCGAAATACCCATCAACAGACAACTGGGTAAAGAAATTGTGGTACATTTATACAATGGAATATTACTCTGCCACTAAAAAGAATGAAATCTTACCATTTGCAATAACATGGATGGACCCAGAGGGTATTATGCTAAATGAAATAAGTCAGACTGAGAAAGACAAATGTCATATGATCACACTTATATGTGGAATCTAAAGAACAGAATAAATGAGTACACAAAAGTGAAATGGACTCAGAGATAGAGAAAAACATGATGGTTGCTGGATGGGAGGGAGGTTAGGGGATGAGGAGAAGGTAAAGGCATTAGAAAGTACAAATTGGTAGTCACAAATCAGTCATGGGTATGTGAAATACAGTATGGAGGACATAATCAATAATGTAAAGATTGTGTAGGGTGTGAGATGGGTACTGGATTTACTGGGGGGATCACTTCATAAATTGTGTAGATGTATGACCACCGCACTGTGCACCTGAAGCTGAAGTAGAATAATACTGAATGCCAACTATAATTATGTATATATAATTGTATATATATTATATATATGTAATTATACTGAATGTCAACTATAATCATATACTGAATGTCAACTATAATTATATATATATAATTATATTATATATTATATATAATTATATATTATATATTATATATATATATAATTATATATATATTCACGGGATATAAAGTATAGCATGGAATATAGTCAGTGGTATTGTAATAGCTATGTGTGATGTCAGGGGGTGGTTATCACTTTGTGAGGTGTGCAAATGTGTAATCATTACATTGTTTTATACACCTGAAACTAATTGAAAAATTTTAATCAAAAAAAGAAGTAACTGGGGCGGTTGGATGGCTCAGTTGGTTAGAGCGTGAGCTTTGAATAACAGAGTTGCCGGTTCAGTTTCCCCATGGGCCAGTGAGTTGTACCCTCCACATCTAGATTGAAGACAATGAGCTGCCACTGAGCTTCCAGAGGGGTGGCCAGATAGCTCTGTTTGTTAGAGCGCAAGCTCTCAACAGCAAGGTTGCTGGTTCAACTCCCGCATGGGATGGTGGACTGTGCCCCCTGCAACTAAAGATTGAAAACAGCGATTAACTCGGAGCTGAGCTGCGCCATCCTCAACTAGATTGAAGGACAATGACTTGGAGCTGATGGGCCGTGGAGAAATACACTGTTCCCCAATATTCCCCAATATAAATAAATAAATAAAAGAAGTAACTAAACACCTCAAGACAATGATTTTGAAATGTTTTTGTTCCCAATTGCTGTACAGAAAGATGTGGTCCTAAATTCAAATATACAAAGGTCTGAGGATCATTCTGATGATAAGTTTTGGTCAAATTCATTAATATTGACAGTGGTTCTGAGTCATTTATAAGTATAAATTAGAAAAACTAACTTTCTAATAATATACCCAAAGATGTGATTCAAATTTTAAATTGTGTCCCTCTCTTATACATTAATATTCTTTCTGATAACATATAAAATTTAAACACTGAATAATACAGCTATACTTGAAATCACAGCTTACACCATAAAAGTAAAGAGAAAAGAAATGGTCAGGAATAAATATCACCCTTACCTCCTGTGTTGCCAAAATTGGGCTTCTAATTCCTGTCACTTTCCAAAATTATGATGAAAAACTTGGAATGGAGTCATGTGCTGTCTACAGAACAAAGCACATTTGCTAATCCATTGTGAAAGTTAGGCAGGCAGTCAAGAGGGAAAAAGATAAGGAGAGAACAACTAAGCTCTTCACATCAATTTTGCTCAGCTCCAACTCTGATCTCTTCTCTCCACCTCAACATTTTAATCATCTTTACCAAGTTAAGACTTTGACCAGAAAGACCCAGCCAAATTCCCCAACTAACAACACCAAAGGAGCAGATGAGCATCATATCTGAGAAGTAAAGTGATAAAAATCTATCACTCTGTCTTATTCACAGGACCTATCATAGACCTGGCACATAATAGATACTCATAAATATTTAATGACTGAATAAATGATTGAAATAAAGACATGCCCAATGCCTTCTCCTTACTCATTTTGCATTTCCACTTTCTTATTAATTTAATCCCCATCTCCCACAAAAAACCTGGGACCTATTTATTCTCTCACACTATAAACATTTCATTGCAGCCAGACATATACCTCCTCTATGAAGTTCATTGTGACAGGATTGACTTACAGTACAGCATGGAAGATTCTGCTTTTCAATTACCAGGTAACTGTATAGTTTCATTAGTCTTCATTATTGTAAGTATGACAATTGAGACATCACCCCAAATACTGGAAATCATTAAATCAGTAATAAGCCTCAAAATTCTTCAAACAAACCCAAGGGATTTTCCAGTTTTTTTCAATTTACCAACCAGTAAAATGCACCTGAAAATTATAACTTGGCCTTAAGCGCTAAAGTTGCTATAGATTCTTAGGTTGCAAAATTTGAAAATTTAATCCTATATTTACTTAGCAAAGCTACATTATGTGCAACATTAATATTAATAAGACAAGCCACCTCATTTATTTTTATTAACAAGACTGTCACTTCATAAATTTTCAACCAACACCCAATGAGTTTTTATATTTGAATGCCAAAAAGACAAATTAAAATTCTTCATCCATTTCACTTCAACTGAGGGAAATCAAGCAGAAAAGACAATGAGAACAAATTCCCTCTTACAGCTGAGAATTAGAGTTTGGTTTGATCAAGGCTGGGTTCACTGACATAGGACAAAGTTATTTTTACAACTTGCTTTCTAACTTTCTCAATCATGGAAACCATATTGGGTCAGGACACTATAGTAGCTAGAAAACCAGAAATCTGTCCCTTTTCAGAAAGAGTTTTTATACCAGTGTTTTACTGTTTAATGGGCATAAGTGATGAGCAAAATTTACTAGGTAACATGTAAATTTTATGCAAACACAAGTTCAATATGTCAACACAGAGATATAAAGATCTATTCAAGAAAATATTTCTGAGGTAGAACCAACTATAATTAGCAGCCCACTGCACAGGCGATGAGAAAAAGAGAATTAAGGGTAAATAGAGTGAAAGGTAGAGTTAATTGGCAGTTTTTTCCTATTAGTAAGGAAAGTCTCTTCACATTTTAAGTTAATGCAAAACAAATTTAGTGAGGCATAAAAATAAAAGTTAAAGGGTTTATGATTAGCAAGCCAGGCCTTCCTCACCCTAACACCCTAATTGAATTTGGTTGCTTTCTGACCATTTCTTCAATATGTTAAAGTCACTTTGAATTCTAAGCCTAGCTACCAAAAATTTGATGATAGCCCTAATAATTTCCATTAGTTCCTCTCAGTTCATGCTTTCCCTTTTTACTTAAATGCAGATTCATCAAACTTTTTCAAGCTACACACACACGCACGCACACACACATACACACACACACACTCATTTCCATCTTCAGTTTTTTTCTGGTCTTACTCCTATAAGCTTTCACAACTCTAATCACAGGCACATGCTTCACATGAGTTTAAAGATTTTTTTCATGTTTTACTCAACATTACATTTTAGTTATAAAAATTGAGCCACAATTGACTCTGTTTAAATCTGCAAGACTCTACCTTACAATTAGATTTTAAAATACATTTCTTCACTCCCACTAAACCTGTTCCTTAACCTCAATGAAATCTCCAATTACATCCTTTTCTCTAGGCCTCTTCTGACTACCCTTACATGTGTACCTGACCCTCATGAGTGATCTCTTGTTCCTTATGCCCGACTTGCTATCACTTCTAACCTACCAATTCACAACCTAAATACATCCTTCCTTTTTATTTTGTTTTCTCTTCCTGCTCACAGGATGCCAAGAGCAAGAGCAAACCCCCATCTTCTTGCTGGTGGGTTCCACTGCAAGCTGTTTTTGGGGTTTTTTTCAACAGTTGTTCCTTAAAAATTAGCATTGATGTTTTTACTCAGTCTTACTTCACTGAAAGTGAGGCCAACTCACTCTCTTGGTCATAGATGACTTTGAAGAGACCCAGAGTTTTGCCACCCTGAAGCTGCCTTTTGGGATATTGATTTTAAGCTATTTATTAAGAAACAAAAGACTCAGAAAGAACCTTTGACCCTCCCCACTTTCCTGCTTAAGAGATTCAGACAGAAAAATCTCCTTCAGGAAGGAGAACTTAGGAAGTTGTCTTAGCCTAATTTGAATAAAGTATGGTAAATAGGAGGGAGGGCTTCAGGCAGCAGCCTGTTAGATACCCTCTAGTCCATTGTTTGAGTTTCCTAGAAATAACTGTCCTGCCAGGGTGTATTCAGCTCTTCCTCAACTATCTGTAAATCATCCATTCTCACTTCTGAAATCCTGTCCCCCTTTTCTTTGTCCAAAAATGTCATGTATACCCAATGTTACCTGTCTTTGGAATGTTCATGCCTATGTGAATTCCCTATATGCATGAAAATTTTGATTTCTCCTGTTAATATGTCTCTGTTATTTTGATTAATAGCCCAGCTAGAAGAACTTAGAAGAGGAGAGTAAAACCATTAATTTTTAGCCCTCACAACTTTTTCTCTTATTTTTAAGAAAAATCAAAAGTCGCCAGGTCTGAACTCTTGACTTCTCTTACCTATACCTTCAAAATGTATTTTCCATCTATTCTTACACCTTTCTGTTCTACGTCCTCCAAATTTTCCAAGAATCTTCCCTCATATGTACTTTTAACTTCCAACTCCCTTGTACTGCTTCTTCTGAAAATCTGCTCTGTCAATTACAGGTGACCCTTGAACAACACAGGGGCTATGGGTACCAAACCTGAGTTGTCAAAAATCTGCGTGTAACTTTGCCTCCCCAAAAAATTAACTACTAATAGCCTACTGTTGACCAGAAGCCTTACCGATAACATAAAGTTATTGTGTTATATGTGTTATATGCTGTATTATATAAGGTATTCCTACAATAAAGTAAGCTAGAGAAAAGAAAACATTATTAGAAAAATCATAAGGAACAAAAAATACATTTATACTACTGTACATATTTATTGGAAAAAAAATCCACATATAAATAGACTCACAGTTTTAACCCGTATTTTTCAAGGTTTGACTGTATATTTTATCTCTAAATACTCTCTCTAACTCTATCTATCTATATCTCACTCTCCTTTACAATCTCTTTCTCTCTCTCTTGCTCATTGTCTTGCTCTCTCCAGCAATGAGTCTCTCTCAGTCTCTGTAACTCAATTTTTCTTCAATCTTTCTCCATTTCTTAACTTATTTCTTCTCATTCCTTTCTGTTCCTTCTCATTCTCGTCTTTTAGTTCTCGACAGTACTAGGTCTTAGTTCTCCTCTAGTCTAGTTACTATATCTCTAGTTGGCTACATGGTTCCATTGTCTGCTTCTCTTTCTCTACCAGTTTCTTAAAATCTGTCTTTCCCCTGAGTTACATCTTCTCTCCTTTTCTCTTCTCATTCTATATGCTCTCATTGGGCAATTTCACTCAGGTCATGGCTTTGAATATCCACGGATTTAACTCTCCCATATACGCTAATGACTCTCAAATCTATGTTTCTAGCTGAATTCTCCATTGAACGCCAGTTCTGAAATCCTAGTGTTCTACAGTTATAACAAACATATCCAATATCAAGCCTGCTCCTTCTTCCTTCTCTTCTGTATGGTAACTGAAGGCTTGGGGTCGTTCTTCTTTAATGTTCCTTATGCCTCATATACAATTGGTTACTAAGTTCTGTCTATCATGCCTACAAAAGATTTCTTCCTTTCCACTTACACTGCCCATGTCCTAGTTCAAGCATTCAACATCTCTCATCTGCATAATTGTAGTAAACTGCTGACTGGTTCCTTTATGTCGCATATCCTCTCCCTATAATTCATCCTAAATATTGCTACTAAAATTCTGTCTATAAAGTAGAAACCAGATCATGCCAGAATCCTCCTTAAAATACTTTAGTGGCTATCTTTGTCTATAGGATAAAGTTCAAATTCATTAACTGGCATTTAAGATTCTATCTTTCTAGTACTATATATTTTAAATTCTCCCAATGCAACTTATGCTGCAGTCACACTGGGACATATGACACACGTGTCAAATAAGTCATTTACTTTCATGCCTTATCTCATGCTCTTCTAGCAGCTTGAAATGGAACCCACTCCTACCCCCAACATACATTTTTACTTCTTTATTTTTAATTAAAGTTTATTGCGGTGACAATTGTTAATAAAGATACATAGGTTTCGCGTGTACAGTTCTGTAATATATCATCTATGTATTACACATTGTGTATTCACCACCCAGTCAGTTGTCCTTCCATCACCATATATTTGATCCCTTTTACCCTCATCTACCAATCCCTTCTCCCCTTACCCTCTGGCAATCATTAAACTATTGTCTATGTCTATGAGTTTTAGTTTCTTCATTTCTTTTTATTGTTCCTTGTTTTCATTTTTATATCCTACATATCAGTGAAATCATATGGCTCTCGACTTTTTCTATGAGATTTATTTCACTTAGCATAATAATCTCAATATCCATCCATGTTGTTGCAACAGCACTATTTTATCTTTTCTTACGGCAGAATAGTATTTAATTGTGTATACATACCACATCTTCTTTATCCAATCGTCTATTGAAGGACACTTTAGTTGTTTCCATGTCTTGGCCACCTTACATAAAGCTGCAATGAACATCGGAGCACATGTATCTTTACAGAAAAATGTTTTCAAAATTTTTGGGTAGATACCCAAGAGAGGGAATGCTGGGTCATGTGGTAATTCTATCGGTAATTTTTTGAGGAATCTCCACACTGTCTTCCATAGCGCCTGCACCAATCTGCCTTCCCACCAACAGTGTAAAGGAGCCCTTTTTCTTCACAGCCTCTCCAACACTTATTAATATTTGTCTTATTAATGATAGTCATTCTAACTGGTGTGAGGCGATATTTTATTGTGGCCTTGATTTGCATTTCTCTGATGATTAGTGATGTTGAGCATTTTTTCATATTTCTATTGGCCATTTGTATGTTCTGTTTAGAGAAATGTCTACTCAGGCCCTCTGCCCATTTTTTAATTGGACTGTTTGTTTTTTGTTGTTGTTGAATTGTATGAGCTCCTTATATATTTTGGATATTAGCTCATTACTGGATGCATTGTTTGCAAAAATCTCCCATTCGGTTGGTTGACTCTTTATTTTGTCGATGATTTCTTTCGCTGTGAAGAAGCTTTTTATTTTGATATAATCCTATTCATTTATTTTCCCTTTTATTTTCTTTGACTTTGAAGTCAAGTTCATAAAATCCTCTTTGAAACCAAGGTCAATAACTTTAGTACTTATGTTTTCTTCTATGCAGGTTATTGTTTCAGGTTTTATGTTTAGGTCTTTGATCCATTTTGAGTTAATTTGGTACACAGTGACAGATAGAAGTCTAGATTCATTCTTTTGCACATGGCTTTCCAGTTCTGCCAGCACCATTTATTGAAGAGGCTGTCTTTGCTCCATGGTACGGTTTTGGCTTTTTTGTCGAAAATTGTCTGTCTATATTTATGTGGGTTTATTTCTGGGTTCTCAATTCTATTCTATTGCTCTTTGTGTCTGTTTTTCTGTCAGTACCATACTGTTTTGATTATTGTTGCCCTGTAGTACAAGCTGAAGTCAAGGAGTGTGATACCTCCAGCATTGTTCTTTCTTCTTAGGATTGTTTTGGTTATTCAGCGTCTTTTGTGGTTCCATACAAATCTGATGACTTTTGTTCTATTTCTTTAAGAAATGCCATTGGAATTTTGATGGGGATTTCATTAAATCTGTATATTGCTTTGGGTAATATGGTCATTCCAACTATGTTGATTCTTCCAATCCATGAACACTAATATCTTTCCATTTCCTTGTGTCTTCTTCAATTCACTAACAATTGTCACCCCAATAAATTTAATAAAATAAAATTTAAAAAAAAGAAAAAAAATTACATGAGAATTTTAATAAAAGTGATAATTCAATTATAAAAAAAAAGAAAAGAAAAAAAATGTTTTATACTTTTCAATGTATAGGTCTTTCACATCCTTGGTTAAGTTTATTCGTAGGTATTTCATCCTTTTTGTTGTAATTGCAAAGGAATTTTTTGTTTGTTTGTTTTTTTGTTTTTCTTTTTCTGAGATTTCATTGTTGGTATATAGGAAAGCGATGGACTTCTGTACATTGATTTTGTAGGTGGCAACTTTACTGTATTCGTTGATTGTTTCTAATAGCTTTTTGGTTGAGTCTTTAGGGTTTTCTACATATATCATCATGTCATCCACAAAAAATGACAATTTACCATGTTCATTCTCAATTCAGAAGCCTTTTATTTCTTTATCTTGCCTGATTGCTCAGGCTTGCACTTCCAATACTATGTTGAACAGCAAGGGTGATAGGGGACAGTCTTGTCATGTTACTGAATGTAGAGTGAAGGGCTTCATTTTTCATTGTTAATTATTATATTGGCTGAGGGTTTGTCTTATATGGCCTTTATTATGTTAACATATTTGCCTTCTGTACCTGTTTTATTAAGTGTTTTGATCATAAATGGATGTTGCATCTTATCAAATGGTTTTCTGCATCTATTGATATAATCATACGATTTTTGTCTTTTATTTTGTTTATGTGATGTATCACATTGATGGATTTGCTTATGTTGATCCATCCTTGTGCTCCAGGGATGATCTCCACTGGATGGTATTGTATAATCCTTTTTAATTATTTTTTATTTGATTTGGTAGAATTTTGTTTAAGATTTTTGCATTTCTATTCATCAGAAGTTTGGTCTGTAATTTTCTTTTCTTAGGTTATCTTTACCAGGTTTTGGTATCAGGGTAATGTTCAACTTCTAAAATAAATTAGGAAATACAGTAGTACCTCGGATTTTGAACATCTCCATTGACAAACATTTCGGTTTATGAATGCAGTAAACCTGGAAGTAAATGCTTGTTTTTGGAACACGCCTCAGAAGTTGAACATGTCATGCAGTTTCCGCTGAGTGCAAGATCCTGAGGCCTAGCTGTCAGCTGTTTTCAAACGTTTTAGAACTCAAATGGTCGATTACGTTCGAAAATCGAGGTACCACTGTATTGCCTCTTCTTCAATTTTTTTGGAAGACTTCGAGTAGGACAGGTATTAGATCCTCTTTGAATATTTGGTGGAATTCACTAGTGAAGCCGTCTGATCCTGGACTTTTGCTTTTGGCAAGATTTCCAATGACTGATTCAGTTTCCCTACTGTTGATAGGTCTATTTAGATTTTCCAATTCTTCGTGATTCAGCCTAGGAAGGCTATGTGTTTCTAAGAACATGTCCATTTCTTCCAGGTTATTGAAATTGATGGCATATAGTCCTTCCTAGTATTCTTGGATGATCCTTTGTGTTTCTGTGGCATCCGTGGTAACTTCTCCTGTTTCATTTCTTTAACTGGTAAACTCCTGTCCACTTTTACAGAGCAGCTCAAATGTTACCTTCTCCCTCTAGACCCCACTCTGTCTCCATTAACAAAGTTATCCTCCTCTGTTTGCCATGGTACATTGCACAGATTTATATTATAGCTCTTGTCCCACCAGATCATAGTTGTGTCCTCTTCTCTTTCACTAGATTTTTAGTTCCTCAGGACAGGAATGACATCTCATCAATTTGCATCCACAGTGTCTAGCACAGGGTATATATGGAAAATATTTAGTTCTCAATGAACTTGTAAATAGTAAATAACTTAACTAATATATTTAATAATTAAGGAAAATAATTTCCATGCAACAAAAGATAAATTCTAATACACTTTAAGTGCTATTGAGTGGAGCATATCTAACATATTGTAGTGTAATACTATAAAAGTATTTTCTGTTCCCATCTGGGAAGAGGAAGTAATCATGATCACTGATCACTGAAGAACACACAATGGGATTTATAGATGATGTGATGCAGAATTGTACACCTGAAATCTATGTAATTTTACTGACAATTGTCACCGCAATAAATTTAATTAAAAAAAAAAAAAAGAAACTAAAAGTAGAAGCAAACACAATCAGCTTTTTACTTCTAATGGAAGGATATCCTGATCAAAGAAAAAATGTAAAATTAAGTACGTTCCTTATGTGAGGCATTGAATTAGGATGGAAGTGTGCAATGAAGGAATATAAGATACAATATACCACAATTTATATTTTTTAAGTGTCTTAGGACCTGCTGCCTTTAGGGTCAAACACGGGCAGCAGTCTTATTTTTTAGCCTAATTAAACTATTATTTCAGTAATTAGTAGCATGTATAATGAGGACCATTACCAGCTAAACATTTCTATCAAAAAATGGAAGGAAAGAAAGAAGGAAGGAAAGAAGACAGGGAAGAAGAGAGGAAAAGGTTAAGGGAGATAAGGGCAAGTCCAAAATGGTGGTTAGCTGTGAAAAGGGACTTTTCATATTTCACATATCCACACTATGTTTACAAGAAGTCAGAATGTATAATTTGAGTTATTGTTTGTTTGTTTGTTTGTTTTCATTTTTATTTCGCCTTCTGAACTGTTCTAAATAGATCTACATGAGCTATAAAAAGTAAGACCAAGTCAAAACACACAGAGAGCATATTGTAGTTGAAAACCACTAATATAAATAAACTTAGTAGTTTATATTATTCTAGCAAATGTTCTGTAGTGGTGACTGAACTCTGCAGAGTCTACATTCTTTACACATAGTCTTTGTTGTGAGACAGCTGGCCTGGGTTAGAGGGCACAGACTGACAAGAAGACAAAATGAAAATAAGTGGCACATCTGGGGGAATTCTAGGTTATTTGCCTCAAAACAACCAACCATCTACTATTAAACATGCATGTGACTGTTATACCACATCTCCTAGTGAATACCTAAGTTAAAATAAAGTCATAATCTCATTTTGTCTCTACATCTATTTATAGATAAAAGTTAAACAACTTAAAAGCTGGCAACATATCAAAAGCATGCTTTTTTATTCATAAATGCAGGAGTGAAAAAGCTGCACAAAGCATCACAATAGATTTTAACCAGACATAATTTCTGGAAATTTTTGAACAAGGATAAAACTTCTGTGTGATGAAAATCTAAGAAAAATTGCTTCTGTGAGATCGTGATTCAATGTTTGACATTCCCTATTTTTTTCTATTAAAAGGCTTTAACAATCCCCAGCAGAAAATCCAACCAGTTCCTGCACCAACATGTATTACTTAAATGGCACAGTAAGGTTTATACAAAATCAAAGTTATCTTAAAATAGGAAATGTGTCCATATAAAATTCCTGTGAATATAAGGGGGTGAAAATCCAAATTCTAGTGGGATGACAGGTGCCTTTAAGTTGGCCTGTCTATTGTAACTTGGAAATGTATGATACATCTCAAGCTTACAGCAGCAGTTACATTGAAAGTGTAAACTTAACAAATAAATCATAAAAACATGGTATCTTAAAAAACAATGCTGGCTAAAAATCCTTAGTAGAAAAAAAGCACTCCAAAATTTTAAAATAAAATATCTAATCTTTCCATCAAAGTTACAATGCAATGAAAATATTTATCCCAAATAGTTGAGCATCACTTCTTTAAAAATAATGGCAAGTCAGCATAGGAAACAGTTCAGAGACAACAGGAAAAAATGACACTGATGAACTGTTTGTGATGTATTATAGATTATTGCTTTGTAACAGAAAATTCTTGAAAATGGAGCTTGGGTGAGGGTATTATAGATTATTTGAATAATCAGGACACAATCATAGAAAATAGATGAGGCCGTTTTTAACTCTTCAAATACAGGAAGTATATTGAGGGTAATGAAGGTACTACAAACAAATAGTATAACTGTCAATAATTGAAAATTGATATATGGTTTACATTGAAAAGTGATTATATCTTTTTAATGAAAGGCCAGGTCCCAGATATCCTAACCCAGTAGTTTTCACCTGAGGTCAGTTTTGTCCCTTCCTATCTCACCCCCACCCAGGGGACTTTTGACAATGTTTGGAGACATTGTTCACTGTCACAGTTGGTGGGAGGTGTGTTACTGGCCTGTAGTAAGTACAGGCCAGGGATGGTGATGAAGGGGAGAAGAGTTTGTCACCCCCCAAAAAATGCCTCTTTGGGATAGTGATTATTTTAAAGGTCCAGAAGGCTCTGGAAGAATCTTTGACCTTACCCCCAACAGCTTAAAAAACTTTAAGGTAGAAGTTGTGGACGGAAAAGTGGCCACATATTAAACCTGACAAGCTCAGGAAACTGAAAATAACCACATAAAATGGCATGAGCATAAAAAATTTCAAAACTAAGTGGCCCATGGTGGGAAGTTATATCTCTAGCCAAAAGCTTCCTTCAAAAAGTTAATAGGTGCTTTTAAGTTGGCCTGTCTATTGTCTTTTTGCACCTAAGATGACATCCTTTGAATGTCAGTAATCTCTTTTTCTGGACAGAGCAGGAAAGTACAGAATCCCTCATTATTATTCTTGTCCCTTGATTAACATCTTTATGTGAACTACTAACTATCCTGTACCAACCTATGTGAAAGAAGTAACCTGTCTCTCCAATTTACTTTTATCCAATCCCAGAGATTTCCCTGCTTTGCATTCTCCCAACCCCTTAATCTATCACCAATGGATTTCATGTAACCCTCTTCCTTTGATTCTATGTATAAACTAAGCTGCAAACCGCCATTTCGCGGAGCATTTTCTCAATCCGTTGAGATTTTGCTTCCTGGCAATTGTCATCAGTTTGGCTCAAAAAATTCTTATAAGCTTCCTCTTAGGCTGGATGTTTTTCATCAACAAGATCTATTCAAGGAAGGAGTTATCACTATAGATAACAATAGTATAATATGAACTAGGTTCATTATATGAGGTCTGACAAATAAGTTTCAGAACTTGTTGCAACGATGTTGCTAAACTTTTTTGATATCAGAGGGATTATTCATTATGAATTTGTACCAACTGGACAAACAGTTAACCAAGTTTACCTGTTTGGAAGTGCTGAAAAGGTTGCATGAAAAAGTTAGATGAAAATGACCCACACTTTTCGCCAACAATTCATGGCTGTTGCATCACAACAATGCACCAGCTCACACGGCACTCTCTGTGAGGGAGTTGTTAGCCAGTAAACAAATCACTGTATTTGAACTCCCTCCCTACTCACCTGATCTGGCCCCCAATGACTTCTTTCTTTACCCGAAGATAAAGGAAATATTGAAGGGAAGACATTTTGATGATATTCAGGACATACAGGGTAATATGATGACACTTCTTATGGCCATTCCAGAAAAAGAGTTCTAAAATTGCTTTGAAGGGTGGACTAGGCGCTGGTGTCAGTGCATAGCTTCCCAAGGGGAGTACTTCGAAGGTGACCATAGTGATATTCAGCAACGAGGTATGTAGCACTTTTTCTAGGATGAGTTTGCAAGCTTAATTGTTCAACCTCACAAATATAAATAGTGTTAAAGAGAAAATGATAGGCCCAAAATGGCGTCATTTGTTCTAAAAGCCCATGATACCAAATCTAGATTTAATACCTGATCTAATTGCAGTTTCTACCTCTCTGAGAAACGTAATTTTAATCAACCAGTCTGGAATTTTATCGTGAAACACCAGTAGGGTTGTTAGATGGGATGCTGCCTGATTCATGACTTGCTTAATAAAACCAATTAGATTATCAAATTTACTCAGTTGACTTTTGTTTCTTAACTATATACACTGGTAAACATCCTACAACACACAGGACTCACAACAAAGGATTTCCCAATCCAAATGGCAATAGTGTTTTTGGAAAAACCCTAGCCTAAGTGAATAAATATACTGAGACCTCACAACAACCTTAGCCAACATAGACTGAAATTTATCATAAAGAATAGCATCTTGTATATCATGTCCAAGCCCTGCAGAAAACATATTAAAATATATTTTCACCTATAAGTTTTTGCTTTTAATTTATGGGTTTTCCTAGAAAGCCATATAATAATGCTACTTGGTATATTCCATCTAGTAGGACAGTATACTCCATAGCAGACAGTGAAGAAAGAGTAAAGTAGTAGTGGGAATGTGCAGAAGAATGTGTGTGTGAATGTGAGTGGATTTAAGAAGGTAAGAAATGACTTGACCAATGAAGGGGAGCAGAATATATCACCCCAAAATATGCCAATTTGACATAAAGATTATCTTAGGCTGATTATTTTTAAGAAACAGCAGACATAGGAAAAGCTCTGAAAACTTTTATGAGACATTTACACTTATCAGGGAAATTTCCATTTGTAAGGATGTCTCCCAGTTTGTACCAGGAAAAGGAAAGTGACTAAATGTCTAGAAACTCTTATCAGTGGAGAAGGAAATAACTTAAATCTACATAACAACCTTACCCTTGTTTACTGTGCTTACTGTGCTTTTTCTGATAGCCTCCCATAACTGTGTGCTTGCGCGTACACACGCACACACACACACACACACACACACACACAATCTTCTTTAGCTGGAGATGGTTTTTGAGTTGTTGATTTGGGCCATTTTGGGGAGTTACTTAGTTTCCCTGGGAATCTCCCATGTATACAGGAGTTCTACATGTTATTAAATTTCTCTTTGTTTTTCACCTGTTAACACACCTTTTATTACAGAGGGGTCTCAGCTGAACAGTTCTAGGAACACACAGAATCAGACTTGCTTGAATAATTTGTGAAAAGTGTGATATTGTGAAGACGGAAGTTTGTGAAAACCTAGATTATTGACACCCTAAAATACCTACTGTATTCAAGATGTGTTATGTGGTCAAGAGGCTGGCGGATGCTATTGAGAAGGGCCATATGATAAGCCTAATCCAAACCATACTTGCTGAAAGAGTTGCTTTAGAAAAGAGAGCAGAAAGAAGGGATAGAGAACAATTAAGTCAGTAATAATACAAAGAATGGAGGTGTGTCTTAAAATCCCAAAGAAACAATTCCGTCCTGAGCAATCAGTCTTAAATCCTAACGCTGTACAGTCCCCCAACTTCTGTTTCCTCACTGGAGAAAATGTCTTAGTAATTCAGTTACCATTTAGAGAAAGGAATCTGTCAGGCGCCCATGAAAAGCTTAAGGGAAACTCTATTTCCCCCAAGAAAGAAGTAAATCAAGGAAATACAGTGTGTAAGGAAGACTGCCACAGAAAAGGTAAAACAGGTAGGGTTCTCTCCTTGGGTTTCAACTCTTTGAATGCCCTTGGGATGTATGATTCTATTCAAATGTGATTTCCAGAATCACTGCCCTAATTATAGGCCTTCTTACACTACTTCAACTCTTTAAGAAAAAGGTCGTTTCCTCTTTTAGATGGAAAATAATCTCCTGAGTTTCCAAAAAATAAAAAGCCGAGCTGGCTTAAATTCCTCAGGTAAGAGTACTAAAACAAAATTTAAAGTTATTTCTACTTTTTTTTCCTTTTTCTTGATGGATAATTAGAGAAAATTTACTAGTCAGCAAAAGAGAGGGTGTTTTAATGCCAAGTGTACATATAATAATCCCATCTAACATTGTAAAAGTTCCATTTTCATTTTTTAAAATAAAGTTTATTGGGGTGACAATTATTAATAAAGTTATATAGATTTCAGGTGTACAATTCTGTATTACATCATCTATAAATCCCATTGTGTGTTCACCACCCAGAGTCAGTTCTCTTTCCATCACCATATATTTGATCCTCTAGAACTTTCATTTTCACAAAGCACTAACTCACTGGAGTACTCTTCTTATACCAACTGTAGTTACATAAAGCTAGGATTTTTAGATTAAGCCATTCTTTGACCCTTGTTTCTATCCTATTTTACTCCCATGAGTCTGTGAAAAGTCAAATAGGGTGTTAAATGTAAGACACAAATTCAGACAGCAATCAGCATGAAAGTGCTTCAAAGGGGATCACTTTGAAAGGATTTGAATATATTGCCTGAGAAGAGATGAATATTGCAAACTAAAGTCTCTCAGCAATGACACTGAAATCTTTCACACAAGACATCTGTCTCCACACTTAATAGATCATCAGTTGATTGTCATTTTCACTACATATATGTTGTATGGACATTTTAATCAACATTTAAAGCTACATTTTAATCCTCCCATTATCTCCTTAAACATTAGTATGCTTAAGATACTGTGTGATAAAATATAACACCATTTTCAAAGAACAGTGGGATATTTTCACTGCTTCATACATAACTCAATTACAAACATGGAATTAATAAAAAGAAAATAGAATCAATTAGTTAAATGTTACCTGATTCACCACCCAACTAGATTTACTATAGGCCAAATTTTCAAACCCCAGTTACACCAGCCTTTAGAGCCAATCTGCACTAAAAAGAAAGGGCATTGGCATTATATTTCTTAAATTTACATATTGAAATTGGAATCCTAATACTGGGGTTTGGGATAATACTCTGAGGTCATGGACGTTATGACAAAGAGTATGGGATGGAAACTAGTTTGAAATTTTTCTGTTTGGAAAAGTTTCTGAAATGCAATTAAGAGTAAGCTAGATCTCAAAGCAGGAATTTACACAAGAGTACAACCCAGCAATGTTACTGCACTAACAGACTTGGAAACTATCTTGAAAGTTCCAGTGCTTTCCTGCTGTTTAGGAAACATATTTTCACCTTCTTCCTTTTCATATTATCATGTAAAAAAATTTAAAAAGCAGACCCGCCTGATTTGTAGTATTTGTTCACATTTCTTAAGGGAGTTAAGAGCAGGAAGTAAACCACACAGGAAGGAGAACATAGGAAATTAGTACAGTCTATGTAGACTGCAAACACCTTGATGTCAGGCTATGGATTTTTGTTTTTGACACTTCTGCATCTTAGGCAAGACACAGGCATAATTGATCATTAGAAACTCCCCTAATGAGGGCTTTTGTGAGAGCATATTCTTTGTAACCATCCACAGCTCTCTGATTACAAGGCATAACTCAGAGATACGATGGGTTCAATTCCAGACCACCCAATAAAGCGAGTATTGCAATAAAGTGAGTTGTAATCTTTTTGCTGGTAAAGGGTGTTGCCTTCAATTCGTAAAAGTGCAACACCTGTGAGGCACAATAAAGTAAAATCCAATAAAACAAGGTATGTCTATACTCAAAACATTTAGCAAATATTGCCATTTGAATGCCTGAAAAACCAAATCTAAATGTTCAGCTTTCTACCAACTCTACTGCTGGTAACTGCATGAAACAAATACTTACGGAACTGCTATGTGACATACACTGGCCTAGTCTCACAAGGAATATAGTTAAGTTCAGTAATTCTCAACTTTGGTTGCACATTAGAATCACCCAACGGACTTAAAAAATACTGATGCCTGGGCCCCACTCAAATTAAACAAGAATCTGTAAGAGTAGATAATGGGTGTCATTTTTTTTTTAAATCTTGCCAGAGGGTAAGGGGGTGGGGGGAGGGGGGTGGGAGATGAGGGTAAGGGGGATCGAACATATGGTGATGGAAGGAGAACTGACTCTGGGTGATGAACACACAATGGGATTTATAGATGATGTAATACAGAATTGTACACCTGAAGTCTATGTAATTTTATTAACAATTGTCACTCCAATAAATTTAATAAAAAATAAAAAAAAAAAAAAAAAAAAAAAACAAGGTAAAAAAAGATGCACCAAACACAGAATGGAGGCAAACTCTTATATTACAAGATAGAACTGGAGAACCTGGATACTTTTGTTCCTTATATTACTTTTCCCTCCATCCTACTTCTTTACTATTAAAGTCCTAAGTATTGTAAAGAAAACTTTGGATTTTGAGTGACAAGACCTAGGTTTTGGCCCTTTTTTTTTCGCTACCATGCTTATCTAATCCTGGACAAGGAATTCTTCTGTAAAGTGGGAGTAGAGCTTTGTTCTGTGTAAGTAATAGGGCTAGTGTTCAGATCCAATAAGGTAATAAATAGAAAAAGATTCAAACAAACTGTAAGTTACATGTTAAATGCACTGACTGCTCTGAGAAGCTTTTTTACTTACCACATGCATTACCTGAATAGACTCAATAGTGAGATCACCAAACCCTGGCCTTGATCACTACAATTTTTCACCTTCCCCACAATGTAAATAAAGAAGGCAGAATAAGCAATCACAATTTTGTGTCAGGGGATATATTTGTGAATTGTTCTATTCAGTCAAACTCATGTTGCTTTGTTTGTTTGTTTTTTAATAGATTTTTTAAAACGTTTATTTATTTTAAGTGTGTTTTTCCAGGACCCATCAGCTGCAAGTCAAGTGGTTGTTTCAATCTAGTTGTGGATGTCGCAGCTCACAGGGGCCCATGTGGGGATCGAACCAGCAACCTTGTTGTTAAGAACACCACACTCTAACCAACTAAGCTAACCGGCCATCCCCTCATGTTGCTTTGTTGACGTGTGTGTGTGTGTGTGTGTGTGTGTGTGTGTGTGTGAACTGTACTCAACAGCAAGATATAAGGAACTCATGGCTATAAAGAAACATTTATTATCATCTATTTATTTAGTATTTATTTTTTGGACAAATACATCCAACAGGTCTCTACATTCTTCTACAACTGAACATTGCATATCTTGAAGAGTATCCTATTGCACTTGCCATTCAGCATTTACTTCAGCCTCAGAGTTTAACACAGGACCTAATACGTGGTAAGTGCACAGTGAATTTTGCTGAATAAATGAGCTCCCCCCATGCAGGGATCACCCTTTTCTTCTGTATTCGTTCAGTTCCTCTGTATACTTTCCACTTAGATTTGTTGTCTGTACAAAAGTACTTGTATGCTTATTGCTTGTATTAATATTTAGTGTTTGCTGTAGGGGACAAATACATCCTAGGGTGACACCCAATAATGCCCTTATGTAATCCCCTCCTCTCGAGTGTGGACAGAATCTGTCACTTGTTTCTAATCAATAGAATACGAAAAAGGCAAAGAGATTTTTTCATGTGTAATCAGGACCCCTAATGAGTTGACTTTAGCTTAATCGAAAAAGAGGTTGTCTTAGGTGGGCCGGACCTAGTTAGGAGAGCCCTTTAAGAGAGCATAGGCCATCCTGAAGTTAGAGATTTGAAGCAGCAGAGACTCTCTCTCTCTCTCTCTCTCTCTCTCTCTCTCTCTCTCTCTCTTCATGGCTAGCTTTGAAGAACCAAGCTGCCATGAATTCTACAGTTGCGAAGAAATTAATTCTGCCAACAACGTAAAGAAGTTGGAAGTGGATTTTTCCGTAGTCTAGCCTCCAGATGAGAATGAGCCTAGCCAACACCTTGACTACAGTCTTGTGAAACTCTGATCAGAGAAATCTTCTAAGTTATGCCCAAACTTCTCACTTACAGAAATTGTGAGATAATAAATTGGTGGTGTTTTTAGCCACTCAGTTTGTGATAATTTGTTACCAGCCATAGAAAACCAATATACCCCGCATATGTACAGATCATATTTTTCATCCTAGAGAATAAGCACTTTGAGGGAAGAAGACACATCTTCTCTTTTCCTCTCTTTAGTGCCTAGTGCCCAGCGAAGTACATGACAGACATACTTGCAGGCTGAAATAAATTGTTTCTATTTGTGAGCACTAGGTATTATAGTGTACCACCTGCTGAAACTGTTTTCAACTGAGGAAGTAAAACACAATGTACTGACTTCTATTATGTCACATATTTTTCAGCAGTGGCAAAAATTAGACACACACGAATAAAGTGGGAGTTGTGTACCTACTTATCAGTGCATGAAGCTGAAAAATAACCACATTCTTTTTAAACATGGCAATAATGTAAGATGAGGAAAAATAATTCAGAAATCCAATTACAATGAACTAACAAACTGACTATGATGGCTAAGCATGACTGGTATAAATCAGAATTATTTTCCTTTTTCTTCATTTGCTTCTCAGTCACTCTATGTGTTGGCCTATAAAGTAACTGTGATATCTATTTTACATCTGACCCTAAGATGGTGTTTAATAAATTTAGTTTTATCTCAAAACTAAACACCCTGAGCCCATGTTAATTTGTGTACTTAAAAAAAGTTCTTTCAATGGCTAAATTTCTATTCAAAACCTTAACACTCTCCTTGCCAATCAAAACAAAGATTTTTGTTTTTTGCACATATTGAGGTGATTCTTATTATTCTTTTTTTTTTTAAATTTATTTTATTAAATTTATTGGGGTGACCATTGTTAGTAAAATTACATAGATTTCAGGTGTACAATTCTGTATTACATCATCTATAAATCCCATTGTGTGTTCATCACCCAGAGTCAGTTCTCCTTCCATCACCATATTCGATCCCCTTACCCTCATCTCCCACCCCCACCCCCACCCCCTTACCCTCTGGCAACCACTAAACTATTGTCTGTGTCTATGAGTTTCTGTTTCTCATTTGTTTGTCTTGTTCTTTTGTTGTTTTGGTTTATATACCACATATCAGTGAAATCACATGGTTCTCTGCTTTTCTGTCTGACTTCGCTCAGCATTACTCTCTCAAGATCCATCCATGTTGTCACAAATGTTCCTATATCATCTTTTCTTACTGCGAATAGTATTCCATTGTGTATATATACCACAACTTCTTTATCCATTCATCTATCGAAGGACATTTTGGTTGTTTCCATGTCTTGGCCACCGTAAACAAAGCTGCAATGAACATTGGAGCACACGTGTCTTTATCTCTAAATGTTTTCAGATTTTTGGGTAGATACCCAGGAGAGGGATTGCTGGGTCATATGGCAATTCTATTCGTAATTTTTGAGGAACCTCCACACTGCCTTCCATAATGGCTGCACCAGTCTGCATTCCCACCAACAGTGTATGAGGGTTCCTTTTCTCCACAGCCTCTCCAACATTTGTTACTATTTGTCTTGTTGATGATAGCCATTCTGACTGGGGTGAGGTGATATCTCATTGTGGTTTTGATTTGCATTTCTCTGATGATTAGTGATGTTGAGCATTTTTCATATGTCTATTTGCCATTTGTATGTCCTCTTTGGAGAAATGTCTCTTCAAGTCCTCTGCCCATTTTTCAATTGGGTTGTTTGTTTTTTGTTGTTGAGTTGCATGAGTTCCTTGTATATTCTGGATACTAGCCCCTTATCGGAGGCACTGTTTGCAAAAATCTTCTCCCATTCAGTTGGTGGCCTCTTTATTTTGTCAATGGTTTCTTTTGCTGTGCAGAAGCTTTTAAGTTTCATATAGTCCCATTCGTTTATTTTAGCTTTTACTTCCATTGCCTTTGGAGTCAAGTTCATAAAATGCTCTTTGAACCCAAGGTCCATAAGTTTAGTACCTATGTTTTCTTCTATGCAGTTTATTGTGTCAGGTCTTATGCTTAAGTCTTTGATCCATTTGAATTAACTTTGGTACATGGTGACAAATAGCAGTCCAGTTTCATTCTTTTGCACGTGGCTATCCAATTCTCCCAGCACCATTTATTGAAGAGGCTGTCTTTGCTCCATTGTATGTTTTAGCTTCTTTGTCAAAATTATCTGTCCATATTTATGTGGTTTTATTTCTGGGTTCTCAATTCTATTCCATTGGTCTATGTGTCTGTTTTTCTGCCAATACCATGCTGTTTTGATTATTGTAGCCCTGTAGTACAAGCCAAAGTCAGGAAGTGTGATACCTCCATTATTGTTCTTTTTCTTAAGATTGCTTTGGCTATTCAGGGTCTTTTGTGGTTCCAAACAAATCTGATGATTTTTGTTCTATTTCTTTAAAATATGCCATTGGGATTTTGATGGGGATTGCATTGAATCTGTATATTGCTTTGGGTAATATGGCCATTTTAACTATGTTGATTCTTCCAATCCATGAGCACGGAATGTCTTTCCATTTCTTTGTGTCTTCTTCAATTTCTTTCAAAAATGTCTTATAGTTTTCAGCATATAGGTCTTTCACATCCTTGGTTAAGTTTATTCCTAGGTATTTTATTCTTTTTGCTGCAATTGCAAAAGGAATTGTTTTTATTTCTTTTCTGAGATTTCATTGTTAGTATATAGGAAGGCAATGGACTTTTGTGCGTTGATTTTGTAGCCAGCAACTTTACTGTATTAGTTGATTGTTTCTAATAGCTTTTTGGTGGAGTCTTTAGGGTTTTCTATATATAGCATCATGTCATCTGCAAGAGTGATAATTTAACTTCTTCATTCCCAATTTGGATGCCTTTTATTTCTTTCTCTTGCCTGATTGCTCTGGCAAGGACTTTAACACTATGTTGAAAAGCAGAGGTGATAGGGGACATCCTGTCGTGTTCCTGAGCGTAGAGCAAAGGGCTTCAGTTTTCTCCATTAATTATGAGATTAGCAGAGGGCTTGTCATATATGGCCTTTATTATGTTAAGGTATTTTCCTTCTATACCCATTTTATTAAGTGTTTTAATCATAAATGGATGTTGTATCTTGTCAAATGCTTTTCTGCATCAATTGATATAATCATATGATTTTTGTCCTTTATTTTGTTTATGTGATGTATCACATTGATGGATTCGTATGTTGAACCATCCTTGTGCCCGAGGATGAACCCCACTTGGTCGTGATGAATAATCTTTTTAATGCATTGTTGTATTCGATTTGCTAGAATTTTATTTAGGATTTTTGCATCGGTATTCATTAGAGATATTGGTCTGTAGTTTTCTTTTTTGTGCTGTCCTTACCAGGTTTTGGTATCAGGGTAATGTTGGCCTCATAAAATGAGTTAGGGAGTACTGTCTCTTCTTCAATTTTTGGAAGAGTTTGTGCAGAATTGGTATTAGATCCTCTTTGAAGGTTTGGTAGAATTCACTAGTGAAGCCATCTGGTCCCGGACTTTTGCTTTTGGGAAGGTTTTGGATGACTGATTCAATTTAGTTACTGGTGATCGGTCTGTTTAGATTTTCCAGTTCTTCATGGTTCAGCCTTGGAAGGCTATATGTTTCTAAGAACTTGTCCATTTCTTCTAGGTTGTTGAATTTGGTGGCATATAGTCCTTCATAGTATTCTTGGATGATCCTTTGTATTTCTGTGGTGTCCGTGATAACTTCCCTTTTACGTTTCTGATTTTGTTAATCAGTGTCTTCTCTCTTTTATCTTAGTAAGTCTAGCCAAGGGTTTGTCAATTTTGTTAATCTTTTCAAAGAACCAGCTCTTTGTCACATTAATTTTTCTATTGTCTTTTTGTTCTCTATTTCATTTAGTTCTGCTCTAATTTTTGTTATTTCCTTTCTTCTGCTGACCTTGGGTTTTACTTGTTCTTCTTTTTCTAGTTCTTTAAGGTGTAACATGAGGTTATTTATTTGGGAGTTTTCTTGTTTCTTGAGATAGGCCTGTAATGAGATAAATTTCCCTCTTAAAACTGCTTTTGCTGCATCCCAAAAATTTTGGTAGGATGTATTTTCATTGTCATTTGTTTCTATGTATCTTTTGATCTCTCCTCTAATTTCTTCTTTGACCCAATCCTTCTTTAAAAGTATGTTGTTTAATCTCCATGTATTTGTGTTTTTCCGCTTTCTTTTTACAGTTGATATCAATTTCAAAGCCTTGTGATCAGAGAATATGCATGGTATGATTTCAATCTTCTTAAATTTGTTGAGACTGATTTTATGTCCCAATATATGGTCTATCCTTGAGAATGTTCCATGTACACTAGAAAAGAATGTATAGTCTGATGTTTTAGGATGAAGTGCTCTATAAATGTCAATTATGTCCATTTCATCTAATGTGTCATTTAGGGCTACTATTTCGTTATTTATTTTCTGTTTGGATGATCTATCCATAGCTGTCAATGATGTATTTAAGTCCCCTAGTATAATTGTGTTTTGGTCAATTTCTCCCTTTAGTTCTGTTAGTAGTTGCTTGGTGTATTTGGTGCTCCCTGATTGGGGGCATAAATATTGATGACTGTTATGTCTTCTTGTTGTACAGTCCCTTCACCATTATGAAATGTCCATCTTTGTCTCTTGTTATCTTTTTCACCTTGAAGTCTGTTTCATCTGATATCATTATGGCTACACCTGATTTTCTCTGGGTACCATTTGCTTGGAGTGTCAATTTCCACCCTTTCACTTTGAGTCTATGCTTGTCCTTGTAGCTGAGATGTGTCTCTTGGAGACAGCATATGGTTGGGTTTAGTTTTTTGATCCAATCTGCTACTCTGTGCCTTTTTATTGGTGAGTTCAGTCCATTTACATTTAGGGTGATTATTGATATGTGAGGATTTCCTGTCATTCTATCTTTAGTTTTCTGGTAAGGCTGTGTCTCCATTGTTTCTTTGCCTTTTTTGTTGTTGTCTATTATTTCTGTGTGGTGGTATTCTATGATGTTTCCCTCTGTTTCTTCTTTTATTTCAGTATATATTTCAATTCTGGATTTATTTTGAGTGGTTACCCTTAAGTTTATGTAAAAGAAAGTTTGATATTTAGAGTATTCCATTTTCTTCAAGCTTACTTTCTCCATTCCCATATTCCGGTTCAGGCCTTTACTCTCCCCCTTTTTGAGTTGTGGTTGCCACAAATTGTCCCTGTTGATGGTGGTCGAATAGCCTCCTTTAGTATTTCTTGTAGTGCAGGTCGTGTGCTTCTAGCACCGGGCAGGTGGGGTCGGGGTGAGCTCTGGGAGGGGAGGGAGGGGGCGGCTAGTCTCAGTGCCTAAGGCTCCGTTCTCTGCTTGGCAGTGAGGGCTTAAACCACCGTTTTCAGCCTTTTTCCCTCAGTCTTTTCTCTGAGGTCTCTGCTGTGAGCGTTGGGTTCAGCCGTGTTATATGCTGTCCCCTCAGCCCTGTGGAGCCCTGGCGGAGCCCTAGCAGTCGGATCTCCCGCAGCTGTGGTATTTCCGGGAAGCGGCGAGCTCGGCGCACTGAGCGAGGTCTGCGTCCTGCGCCCGCACGGCTCAGTCTCCGTGTACTTCTCCCTTTCCTCCTCCCTCCACTCACGCGAATCTCCCACCTGTAGGTGATTTCAGTCGGTAGTGGGCCTCTTCGTCTTGCCTGTCTGCTGTGCAGGGAGTCCTTTGTGGAGTTTTTGTTGTTCGATTCTTTGTAAATTGCAGGGGAGCTTTATAGAGGCTCACCTCACTCCGCCATTTTTCCAGAACGCGCCTATATAATACTTTTTAATAAGACTAGAATTAGAAAGGGGCTAGCATATAAACTATAACTTAAATAATAATTTCCTATTTTTAATTTCCATTTTGCCAAATCACATGAGAATCTACTTTTTTTTTTTCTCATTCCTGACATTTGGCAAAGAGGGTGAATATACTTTCTTCATTTTATGTTTTCTCATTCTTGAGTTTGTGTCTTTTATTTTATAAATTTAGTAGGTCTTTATAAATGACTTCTCACCTTGTTTTTTTTTTTTTTCACTTTTCTGTCTTGGACGAAGATAATCTTATGTGACTGATATACTTGTATTTTAAATAATAGTAGAAAATTCTATTTTTAACCTACTTTAAAAAATTATGTAATTTTCTGTGTGTTGCTTATTGATCTCTCTCTCTCTCTCTCTGTCTCTCTCTCTCTCTCTCTCTGTGTGTGTGTGTGTGTGAGATAGATAGAGAGAGAGAGAGAGAGAGAGAGAGAGAGAGAGAGAGAGCAAGTTATGAGCAATTACTTTATAAAAGCCAAGAACTGTTCTATTCATTTTACACCTGTTATTTAATTCCCACAATAACCTTATGAAATCTGTACTATTATCATCTCCAATTTTCAAATTTAGAAGACAGAGGCCAAGAGAGGTTAAGTAATTTGGCTAAGGTTAATAGCAAATGGAATGGCCAGTATTCAAGGCCAGTATTCAGCTACGATTTTTCCATATCTCCATTTGTTACTAAATCCAATAAGAGGAGAAATCCAGTTTTTAAAAATCTGACTTGTTTTTCTTGTTTAGGTGCTAAAATTTAGGAATTTCTAAATTAAGTCCTCTGAATCTTAGACTGGACCATTGGATATGACAGATTAATTTCCGACACCTGCACAGAGTGCTCTTACTGTGGGATATCTCAAGTAAAAGATACTAATGTGATCCCTCTAAAGTATAATTCTAGTAGGTATATTCTGAAATGTAGTCTTAAAATTTTTGCAGTAACAAAGATAGTAGATAGATAGATGAGAGATAGATAGATAGATAGATAGATAGATAGATAGATAGATAGAGTAAGTGAATCAGAGGAACCTGATTTTCTAGTATCCTGTAATCCTTTGCATAACCCATATCACCATTCTGAAAAGAATCTGTTTGTCTTCTCTTTGTCTGATGTCAGTATTGTTCACTTCTCATGAAGTTTCATTGAATAAAGAAAATAGAGATTTCTTCCTGGATTATTTTCTGTTTCCTATACTCAAACTGTGGATATACTCAAGATTCATTATTTGTTTTACTTCCTCTACCTTTTCTTCCTTGGGGATTTCATCTACCTTTTTGACTCTAACTGCTATTTCTTATATAAATGATTTTTAAAAACCTATTTCTGTTTTTCCTTTTAAGTTGAGCTTTCTTTTTAAAATTTTATTGGGGACTACTGGGGAACAGTGTGTTTCTCCAGGGCCCATAAGCTCCAAGTCGTTGTCCTTCAATCTAGTTGTGGAGGGCCCAGCACAGCTCTAAGTCTAGTTGCCGTTTTCCATTTTTAGTTGCAGGGGCGCAGCCCACCATCCCATTTGGGAATTAAACTGGCAACCTTGTTGTTGAGAGCTCGCGCTCTAACTAACTGAGCCATCCGGCCGCCCCTCCGGAAGCCCAACAGCAGCTCGTTGTTTTCAATCTAGTTGTGGAGGGCACCGCTCATTGGCCCATGTGGGAATCGAACCAGCAATCCTGTTGTTCAGAGCTCACGCTCTAACCAACTTAGACATCCAGGTGCCCCTAAAAATCCATTTTTTACACTAAGGTCCCATATATCCAATTTCCTGTCACATATGTACACTTGAATATTCTGCTGATATCTGAAACTCATTGTGTTTCTAAAGGTGAGCATATCATCTTTCCAAGGTTGGATCCTCTGTCTGCCTTCTCAAGTTTTGTCAGTAATAACATCATTTTTCCAGCTACCCAGGCTTAAAACCTTGAGGTTTTCTTTGCACCCTTCTTGTACTCTGCTTTCCATGTATAATAAAAATAGATTATTTTAGCAGTGCCCCATCAGTGCTTCATAATGTTGTTCACTTCCTTTTTTGTCTGTGTACCACTGCCATGAGCTTTACCTCTAGATTAGATGGTTTAATATATTGCTCTTTAATCCCCTACTAATGCTTAGTACATTGCCTTGTCCATAGCAGGGACTCAGTGTATTTTGGTTTTGTGATTGATTGAGATGCAGGTTACCTCCTACCTCCAGCAATGGACAAGTCACTTTTGGAAACAGATTTTTTGGAGCCCATCTTTTTCTGCATGTATGATTAGATATTGATCTCTTTTGTAGCCAGGTATATGTCAGAGTATATACCTGGCTCTTGTGAGCTACTAGGGAGAAGGGGACTAAAATTGATCCTGAATTAATGAGTTCCAATGACTTAGAAGAAAAATCAGTACATTTTATCCAGTGAAGGTGAGCTAATAAGCTCCAAGACAGTGGTGACTATATATAGATTTTATTCATTGCCAGATTCCTAGCACCTACCTCTGTACCTTGCATCTAGTAGGTATTTACAAATGTGTGTTGGATGAATTAATAACAAGTGCTAACGATAGTGATAACTATGCTGTCCCAAAATAGAAGAACAGAAGTCTCCTGATAACTCCTGCCTCGTTCACAGTAATATATTTGACTGAGGGGATTATACCCAACATACTGGGATTTTTCCACATAGTTATATATTTAAGACAATGGTTTAAACTTTAAGTAAAATTTATATTCATGATAAATTATGCTTCTTGTGGGATATTCTGGCATGATTCTACTTGGGCACCAAAAGTTACATTATGGGGGGAAATGTGTTTTCATGTCTGTAAAATTTGGAATATTATTGAGTTACTTTTAGTGTCATGTTTATGATGACTTTAGACTGGTTTCTTTGAGTTGGAAATCGTTTAGTCTGTCATCCTATCCTTTGAGATGTTGAAAATTAAATGGGGACACTTACATAATTTAATTTATCAGCTTGCTTACAGCTATGTGGTTTATCAAGGCACGTCGGTAGCCTCAATTTCTTGCAACTCAGAAGTTGCCAAAACAGAAAGTAAACTTGCTTCTTCATGTCAGGGATTAGCATGTAAAAAAGGAAGAAACTTTATTTCAGATGATCAATTTTAGTGCAGTCTCTGTTGGGCAGTGCCATTTAAAAAAAAAAAAATCATTGGCTGATTCTGGACAAAAGGAAAGATTAGAGTATAACTCACCCATAAAAAGTTCAAATATGGGGAGGCTGGATGGCTCAGTTGGTTAGAGAGTGAGCTCTTAACAACAAGGTTGAATTCCCACTTGGCCCAATGAACTGTGCCCTCCACAACTAGATTGAAAACAATGGCTTGAGCTTGGAGCTGAGCCCCTGGTGGGTGGCCGGGTAGCTCAGTGGTTAGAGCGAGGTGCTCATAACACCAAGGTCACTGGTTGGAGTCTCACATGGGCCAGTGAGCTGCACCCTCAACAATTAGATTGAAAACAACGACTTGACTTGGAGCTGAGCTGTGCCTCCCACAACTAGATTGAAAAAATGACAAATTGACATCCTGGAAAAACACACTGTTCCTCAATATTCCCCAATTATATATACATATATATTTAAAGTTCAAGTGTATTTCTGGGGAAATCCTGTTCCCTGTGTACCTGATGACATAACTCACCGCTCTGTAAGTAATAGAAGTATTAGTCTAGTCTCACACCTCCCCCTTTCCAGAAATTGTTTTCTGTTGTTAAATGCAATAGATTTACTAAAGTTTTTATGGGTGTACTGTCAATATTTCCAATCTCTCCTTTAAAATTGGACTAGACAATGTTTTAGTAAGGCATTTTTTTTTCCCTAGCGAGAAAGTATGCATCTGAGCTCATCTTCCCCTCACAAATAGAAAACAAACAGCCTCTCTTAATTTAAGTGAGGTTGTAGGAGATGACTTGACATGATAGGAACAACAAAGAATCTCTCCCAGCACTACACATACCCACAGTGGGACATTGGGTCTGGGTTTATTTCTTCTCATATAAAATGCAGAGTTTGGGATGAATCATCTCTCAGTTTCCTTGAATGCTTTAGAATTTTTTGTGATGTTTTAAAGTATAAGGCAGCCTTTATTCCAACACTCTTTGCATTATTAAATTCTTTCTATCTTTTAGGGACCAGGAAGTATTACAAACTACATGATTCTAACTTGACTATCATTTTTTGAATTCCTACAGCATTTATATAGCCAGAATACAAAATTTTGCATGTTTGTGTAGTCATATTTTGTTATCTAATTCATTTTTATGCATTAAAATTATCTCCCCAACTATATTGCAAGTCTTGAATACAGGAAACATGTCTTATACCTCTCCTATGTCCTTCATTAAAGCTGTTACATTATGAAGTACGTAAATTATTGATTTGGATGAGATGCAAATCACTTACCACCTGGATTTAACTTGGAGTTATAAACAAAGGCAACCTCTTTTCATGGGAGGCTGATTCATTTGGTAAGTAAAAAGGGTACAGAGGCCTCCTCTGAAAGTATTATTCTAGAGCCCTTAAATTGAAGTAATATTCCAACCAAAAATAATTTTTCTGGGTCATTAGATCTGGGAATTCCATTTGTGAGAAACAAGTCCTTATTTGGTGGGAAAAGCTATTTGGGACATTTTTCTTTTCTAGACTTCTGTCAGCTTTCTGTAATCCAATCCAGCCAACATAAATTGAGCACACACTATGTGCATCTACTGTAATATACAATGTGATGGATTGGAGGAAGATTGGTGTGTGTAAAGACTGATAAGATATAATTTTTGCCCTTAAGGGGTATAATCAACATAAAGCAAGCAGACAAACAAAAAAACCCAAACAAAATCCCCTACAATATAATGTATTAAGAACATATTTGAAATCACAGACAAGGAAGCTTCTGGCTGTATCTTATATTTTGTATCTGGGAATACACTACAGAAAGGTGAGATTTGTTTGGGCTTTAGAAAATTACTAGGAACTTGGCTGTTAGAAAAGGCAGGAAAGTGAATCTAAGGTAGGTATATAAAGTAGATACATAAAAGAAATAAAAGCATAAAGGTTTGGGGACTAAAAATATTTTTCCTCCCACCTTATAAGTTCTTCTAGCTGGGATAATAATCAAAATAACAGAGACAGATTAACAGGAGAAATCAAAATTTTAATACATGTGCATGAGGAATTCACATAGCATGAAAATTCAAAAGACAGTGAGGCAACATTGGGTATATATGACAGTTTTGGACAAAGAAAGGGGGGCGGGGTGTTAGATTTCAGAAGTGAGAATGCATAATTTACAGGTGGATGAGGAAGAGCTGAATACATATGGCAGGAAAATTCTTTCTAGGCAACTCAAACAATGGGACATAGGCGGTCTCTAACAGGCCCCTGCCTGAAGCCCTCTTATTTACCATACTTTATTCAAATTAGGCTAAGATAGCAGCCTAAATTCTCCTTCCTGAAGCAGATTGTTCTGTCTGAATCTCCTGGGCAGGAAAGTGGGGAGGGCCAAAGGTTCTTTCTGAGTCTTTTGTTTCTTAATAAACAGCTTAAAATCAATATCCTAATAAGGAATCGCTTATGGGTGGCAAAACTTTGGTTCCTTTTAAAGGCATACAATCTATGGTATGTTGGAGGAACCATCTGGTATGGGTATATTATAGGATGTTTAGGAAAACCATTTCAGAAGAAAGGACTGGAGTTGCAGGCTTGCTCCCTTGCTCTTCACTGATCTTCCAAGTTCACTTAATTTCCTAGAGGATATATATATATATATATATATATATATATATATATATATATATATATATCTCCTTGAACATTTTCTAAAAATAATGAAGGTTATGGGGTGGGGGAGATGGTACACAAGAGGAATTTGTTGTGGAAATGTATTCCTTTCTGCCATGAAATTTTCAGGATCAATATCATCAACTGTGCTATATATTCAATCCAGTAATTTGTTGGGTCCTTTTCACTTGGCATGTGTATTAAGAGTTATGAGATTGTCTTAATTCATTTTATGACTAATGAAAATAGAAAAAAAATCCCTAAGTATGCATCTGAAACTGAAATCTTACAACTCATAGCAGTAGGCAGCAACACAGACTGCTGTCACTACATTGCATTAGTCCTGAATACAGGAAACTTCAGCAAGTTTGGAAAGTGGACCTTGCTTTCTTGTGTGTTTTCACATCTCAGTGATGGATGTCTTCTATTCCCTCAGGCAACCAGGAAATTTACTATTACCCTCCTCCTTTGTGTCTACTGCTGGGAAAATGTAAAACCTAATCTTGGAAAAGGAGCTGATGTATTAAGCCACTTAAGACTCTGTGAGATGGTCTCCCAGTGGAGTTTGCATTTTAACAAGGGGATAAGGGACTTGCTTAACTTAAATAACAGGCATTAGAATTTCTTGGTATCTACTACCTCAACATGAACAAGAAGTCACTGATAACATTTCATGTCCTTTTATCTTGTCCAGTGTCGATGAAAAAAACATCCATCCTAATAGAAAGCTTGTAAGAGTTTATTTGAGCCAAACTGACAATTGCCAGGAAGCAAAATCTCAATGGATTGAGAAAATGTTCCACAAAATGGTGGTTTGCAACTTATTTTATACATATAATCAAAGGAGGAGGGTTACATTAAATCCATTGGTGATAGATTGAGGGGTTGGGAGAAAGCAAAGCTGGGAAATCTCTGGAATTGGATAAAAGTAAATTGGAGAGACATGTACTTATTTTACACAGGTGGGTACAGGATAGTTAATAGTTCACTTTTTACAGCACATAGATATGGTAATCAGGGGACAAGAATAATAATGAGGGATTCTATAGTTTCCTCCTCTGGTCTGGCAAAAGGGATTACTGACATTCCAAGGGCATGTTATCCAAGATGCAAAAAGACAATAGACAGGCTCATTTAAGATAGAGAATGACCTTTGTCAAGGAAGCTACAGAATTAAGATGTAATTTCCCTCCATGGCCCACCTTAGTTAGGAATTTTTATGTTCACACCATCCTGTGTGGTTGTTTTCAGGCTCCTGAGCTTGTCAGATTTAACCTGTGACCTCTTTTACAACCATACCAGTAATATTAAGCTACTTAAAGTTTGGTGTTTCCCGCAAATGAAATGAGAATATATAGCTAAATTTTTATAATAAAAACAGTATGAAGGGTGTGATTCTCCATACTGTTACACACACTTACTGTTTCCTTTTATAGTAATGAATAAATAATATTTTAGGTAGAGAGAGTGTAAAAACAAAACAAAAAAGGCTGAACGAAGAAAATTTTCTAGGCCTTGGCTTCTTTCTTTTGGGACCTTAATTTTTGCTTCTCCTACATTTTACTGAGTTTGAAAAATCTTGGTTTTGAAAAAAATGGCGGCGTGAGGTGAGCCTCTGTAAAGCTCCCCTGGAATTTACAACGAATCGAACAACAAAAACTCCACAAAGGACTCCCTGCACAGCAGACAGGCAAGACGAAGAGGCCCATTACCAACTGAAATCACCTACAGGTGGGAGATTCGCGCGAGTGGAGGGAGGAGGAAAGGGAGAAGTGCGCGGAGACCGAGCCCTGCGGGCGCAGGACACAGACCTAGCTCAGTGCTCCGAGCTCGCTGCTTCCCGAACTACCGCAGCTGCGGAGAGGGAAGAACTCGGACTGCTAGGGCTCCGCCAGGGCTCCACAGGGCTGAGGGACAGCATATAACACGGCTGAACCCAACGCCACGGCAGAGACCTCGGAGAAAAGACTGAGGGAAAAAGGCTGAAAACGGTGGTTTAAGCCCTCACTGCCGAGCAGAGAACGGAGCCTTAGGCACTGAGACTAGCCACCCCCTCCCACTCCTCCCAGAGCTCGCCCTGCCCCCACCAGCCCGGTGCTAGAAGCGAAACAGTAGCAGTGTCAGATCAAAACAACAGAAAATTTGCTGTTTTGAGAACTGTGGACCGCAAAGACAAATTCACAGCCCAACTAGTTCCAGCAAAGGGGAGAGAGCTGTGGAAGCAGGACCGGCTGTGGTGGTGGTCGCCGCCATTGCTCTGGGCCACCTATCACAACTCACCACGCCCCTGACCCCACCTATATGGGCGGATCCCTGCAGGAGTAAACAGAACTGCTGAAACATACAGGCTCTGAATCAGGAGCTGGAAGAGCTTTGGAACATCAAAAGCTCTCCGCATACCCACCGGGACACTGCGCCCTGTGACCTAGACGAACTATTAACAGAGGAGAAGCCCGTCTCCCAGGGAATCCCCCCATTGTGTGAGAAGCTAGAATAGTGCAGAGAAAACATAGCACTACCCTGTGGGAGAAGAAAATAAATTGCAGTTGGAGAAATAATAAAACATTCTACCAACAAGTACCGGAAAACAAAAGAAAGACCTCTTCCTATCAACCTGTTGCAGAAGTCACTCCTGTAGATGTCTAGGAAGAGAAATAGTAAACCAGTAATCGCCATGAATAACCAAGGCAACAAGATAGCTCAGAAAGAAAGTGAAAATCTCCAGAGAAAGCACTTAAAGATACAGAAATATGTGACTTAAATGACAGAGAATTCAAGATTGCAGTTCTGAAAAGACTCAACGAGATACAAGAAAACACAGATAGGCAGTTAAATGAACTCAGAAACTCAATCAAAGAACAGCATGAGCATTTTACGAAAGAGATTGAAATTTTAAAAAGAACCAAATAGAATTTCTGGAGATTAAGAACTCAATAGAAGAAATTAAGAATGAAATAACCAGCTTAGGTAGTAGAGTTGACCAGATGGAGGAAAGAATCAGTGACATCGAAGATAGAAACCTGGAAATGACACAGATAGAAGAAGAAAGAGACTTGAGACTTAAAAGAAATGAAAGAACTTACAAGAACTTTCTGACTCCATCAGAAAGAGCAATATAAGAATAATGGGCATACCAGAAGGAGAAGAAAGAGAGAAGGAACAGAGAATATATTCAAACAAATTGTCGATGAGAACTTCCCAAATTTGTGGACAGAACTGGACCCTCGAATCCAAGAAGCAAATAGAACACCTAGTTACCTCAATCCCAACAGGCCTTCTCCAAGGCACATTGTATTGAAGCTGTCTAAAATCAACGACAAAGAAAGAATCCTCAAGGCAGCCAGGGAAAAGAAGACGGTAACTTACAAAGGAAAGCCCATTAGATTATCATCAGATTTTTCAGCAGAAACTCTACAAGCCAGGAGGAGTGGAACCAAATATTCAAACTATTGAAAGAGAGAAATCATGAGCCAAGAATAATATATCCAGCAAAGATATCCTTTAGATATGAAGGAGGAATAAAGACCTTTCCAGACATACAGAAGCTGAGGGAATTTTCTAATACACGACCTGCACTACAAGAAATACTAAAGGAGGCTATTCGACCACCATCAACAGGGACAATTTGTGGCAACCAAAACTCAAAAAGGGGAGAGTAAAGGCCTGAACCGAATATGGGAATGGAGAAAGTAAGCGTGCTGAAGAAAATGGAATACTCTAAATATCAAACTTTCTTTTACATAAACTTAAGGGTAACCACTCAAAATAAATCCAGAACTGAAATATATACTGAAATAAAAGAAGAAACAGAGGGAAACATCATAGAATACCACCACACAGAAATAATAGACAACAACAAAAGGCAAAGAAACAATGGAGACACAGCCTTACCAGAAAACTAAAGATAGAATGACAGGAAATCCTCACATATCAATAATCACCCTAAATGTAAATGGACTGAACTCACCAATAAAAAGGCACAGAGTAGCAGATTGGATCAAAAACTAAACCCAACCATATGCTGTCTCCAAGAGACACATCTCAGCTACAAGGACAAGCATAGACTCAAAGTGAAAGGGTGGAAATTGACACTCCAAGCAAATGGTATTCAGAGAAAATCAGGTGTAGCCATAATGATATCAGATGAAACAGACTTCAAGGTGAAAAAGATAACAAGAGACAAAGATGGACATTTCATAATGGTGAAGGGGACTGTACAACAAGAAGACATAACAGTCATCAATATTTATTCCCCCAATCAGGGAGCACAAAATACACCAAGCAACTACTAACAGAACTAAAGGGAGAAATTGACCAAAACACAATTATACTAGGGGACTTAAATACATCATTGACAGCTATGGATAGATCATCCAAACAGAAAATAAATAACGAAATAGTAGCCCTAAATGACACATTAGATGAAATGGACATGATTGACATATATAGAGCACTTCATCCTAAAACATGAGACTATACATTCTTTTCTAGTGTACATGGAACATTCTCAAGGATAGACCATATATTGGGACATAAAATCAGTCTCAACAAAATTAAGAAGATTGAAATCATACCATGCATATTCTCTGATCACAGGGCTTTGAAATTGGATATCAACTGTAAAAAGAAAGCGGAAAAACACAAATACATGGAGATTAAACAACATAACTTTAAAGAAGGACTCGTTCAAAGAAGAAATTAGAGGAGAGATCAAAAGATACATAGAAACAAATGACAATGAAAATACATCCTACCAAAATTTTTGGGAAGCAGCGAAAGCAGTTTTAAGAGGGAAATTTATCTCATTACAGGCCTATCTCAAGAAACAAGAAAACTCCCAAATAAATAACCTCATGTTACACCTTAAAGAACTAGAAAAGAAGAACAAGTAAAACCCAAGGTCAGCAGAAGAAAGGAAATAACAAAAATTAGAGCAGAACTAAATGAAATAGAGAACAAAAAGACAATAGAAAAATTAATGTGACAAAGAGCTGGTTCTTTGAAAAGATTAACAAAATTGACAAACCCTTGGCTAGACTTACTAAGATAAAAAGAGAGAAGACACTGATTAACAAAATCAGAAACGTAAAAGGGGAAGTTATCACGGACACCACAGAAATACAAAGGATCATCCAAGAATACTATGAAGGACTATATGCCACCAAATTCAACAACCTAGAAGAAATGGACAAGTTCTTAGAAACATATAGCCTTCCAAGGCTGAACCATGAAGAACTGGAAAATCTAAACAGACCGATCACCAGTAACCAAATTGAATCAGTCATCCAAAACCTTCCCAAAAGCAAAAGTCCGGGACCAGATGGCTTCACTAGTGAATTCTACCAAACCTTCAAAGAGGATCTAATACCAATCCTGCACAAACTCTTCCAAAGAATTGAAGAAGAGACAGTACTCCCTAACTCATTTTATGAGGCCAACATTACCCTGATACCAAAACCTGGTAAGGACAGCACAAAAAAGAAAACTACAGACCAATATCTCTGATGAATACCGATGCAAAAATCCTAAATAAAATTCTAGCAAATCGAATACAACAATGCATTAAAAAGATTATTCATCACGACCAAGTGGGGTTCATCCTCGGGCACAAGGATGGTTCAACATACGAATCCATCAATGTGATACATCACATAAACAAAATAAAGGACAAAAATCATATGATTATATCAATTGATGCAGAAAAGCATTTGACAAGATACAACATCCATTTATGATTAAAACACTTAATAAAATGGGTATAGAAGGAAAATACCTTAACATAATAAAGGCCATATATGACAAGCCCTCTGCTAATCTCATAATTAATGGAGAAAACTGAAGCCCTTTGCTCTACGTTCAGGAACACGACAGGGATGTCCCTATCACCTCTGCTTTTCAACATAGTGTTAAAGTCCTTGCCAGAGCAATCAGGCAAGAGAAAGAAATAAAAGGCATCCAAATTGGGAATGAAGAAGTTAAATTATCACTTTGCAGATGACATGATGCTATATATAGAAAACCCTAAAGACTCCACCAAAAAGCTATTAGAAACAATCAACGAATACAGTAAAGTTGCCGGCTACAAAATCAACGCACAAAAGTCCATTGCCTTCCTATATACTAACAATGAAATCTCAGAAAAGAAATACAAAAACAATTCCTTTTGCAATTGCAGCAAAAAGAATAAAATACCTAGGAATAAACTTAACCAAGGATGTGAAAGACCTATATGCTGAAAACTATAAGACATTTTTGAAAGAAATTGAAGAAGACACAAAGAAATGGAAAGACATTCCGTGCTCATGGATTGGAAGAATCAACATAGTTAAAATGGCCATATTACCCAAAGCAATATACAGATTCAATGCAATCCCCATCAAAATCCCAATGGCATATTTTAAAGAAATAGAACAAAAATCATCAGATTTGTTTGGAACCACAAAAGACCCTGAATAGCCAAAGCAATCTTAAGAAAAAGAACAATAATGGAGGTATCACACTTCCTGACTTTGGCTTGTACTACAGGGCTACAATAATCAAAACAGCATGGTATTGGCAGAAAACAGACACATAGACCAATGGAATAGAATTGAGAACCCAGAAATAAAACCACATAAATATGGACAGATAATTTTTGACAAAGAAGCTAAAACATACAATGGAGCAAAGACAGCCTCTTCAATAAATGGTGCTGGGAGAATTGGATAGCCACGTGCAAAAGAATGAAACTGGACTGCTATTTGTCACCATGTACCAAAGTTAATTCAAAATGGATCAAAGACTTAAGCATAAGACCTGACACAATAAACTGCATAGAAGAAAACATAGGTACTAAACTTATGGACCTTGGGTTCAAAGAGCAGTTTATGAACTTGACTCCAAAGGCAATGGAAGTAAAAGCTAAAATAAACGAATGGGACTATATGAAACTTAAAAGCTTCTGCACAGCAAAAGAAACCATTGACAAAATAAAGAGGCCACCAACTGAATGGGAGAAGATTTTTGCAAACAGTGCCTCCGATAAGGGCTAGTATCCAGAATATACAAGGAACTCATGCAACTCAACAACAAAAAACAAACAACCCAATTGAAAAATGGGCAGAGGACTTGAAGAGACATTTCTCCAAAGAGGACATACAAATGGCAAATAGACATATGAAAAAATGCTCAACATCACTCCTCATCAGAGAGATGCGAATAAAAACCACAATGAGATATCACCTCACCCCAGTCAGAATTGCTATCATCAACAAGACAATAGTAACAAGTGTTGGAGAGGCTGTGGAGAAAAAGGAACCCTCATACACTGTTGGTGGGAATGCAGACTGGTGCAGCCGTTATGGAAGGCAGTGTGGTGGTTCCTCAAAAAATTAAAAATAGAATTACCATATGACCATAATGCTAAGTGAAATAAGTCAGACAGAAAACGCAGAGAACTATATGATTTCACTGATATTTGGTATATGAACCAAAAAGAACAAAAGAACAAGACAAACAAATGAGAAACAAAAACTCATAGACACAGACATTAATTTTCGGTGATTACCAGAGAGTAAGGGTGGAAGGGGTTGGTAGATGAGGGTAAATGGGATCAAGTATATGTTTATGAAAGCAGAATTGACTCTGGTTGGTGAACACACAATGGAATTTATAGATGATGTTATATAGAACTGGACACCTGAAATCTATGTAACTTTACTAACAATTATCACCCCAATAAACTTTAATTTTAAAAAAAGAACTTTTTTGAAAAACTAATGACTGAAATGTTTCCTAACCTGGAAAAACAAACAGACATACAACCCCAGGGAGCACAGAGACTCCCAAACAAGATGAACCCAAACAGGCGCACAACAAGACACATTATAATTAAAATGGCAAAGGTTAAAAACAAAGAGAGAATCTTAAAAGTAGTAACACTAAAACAACTAGTTGCATACAAGGGAGCTCCCATAAGAGTATAAGCTGATTTCTCAATAGAAACTTTGCAGGCCAGAAGGGAGTGTCATAAAATATTCAAGGTGATGGAAAACAAGGATCTACAACCAAGACTATTTTACCCAGCAAGGCTATCATTTAAAATTGAAGGAGAAATAAAGAGCTTCACAGAAATGAAAAAGCTAAAGGAATTCATTTCCACCAAACAATTATCACAAGAAATGGTAAAGGACTCCTTTAAGAAGAAGAACCAGGAAACAAACAAAAGATAAAAAACATGAATAATAAAATGACACTAAATATGTACCTAACAATAGTCACTTTAAATGTAAAAGAATTCAATGCTACAATAAAAAAAAACAAAAACATAGAGTAGTTTAATGGATAAGTAAACAAGATGCATATGCTGTTTAGAAGAGACACACCTCAGATCGAAAACACAATAGATTGAATGGAAATGGGATGGAAAAAGATATTTCACGCAAATGAAAAGGAGAAAAAAGCAGGGGTAGCTATAGTTATATTGGACTAAAAAGACTTTAAAATGAAGTTCATACTAAGAAAAAAAGAAAACATTGCATAATGATAAAGGGATCAATCCAACAGGAGGTCATAACCCTAGAAAACATCTATGGACCCAACATAGGAACACCTAAATGTATCAAGCAAATATTGACTGATGTAAAGAAAAAGATCGACAGCAACCCAATCATGGTAAGAGAATTTAACACCCAACTGACTTTAACACCCAATTTTCTGTGTGATCTTTCACACAGAAGATCAACACAGAAACAGTGGCCGTAAGTGACATACTAAATCAGATGAAATTTATTCATATATTTAGAGCATTTCACCCCAAGCAGCAGAATATACATTTTTTTCAAGTACACATGGAACATTTTCCAAGATAGACCACATGTTAGGCCACAAAACAAGTATCAATAAATTTAAAACGGCTGAAATCACATTAAGAGTCTTTTCTGACCAAAATGGTATAAAACTAGAAATCAACTACAAGAAAAAAATTGAAAAATACACAAACACATGGACGATAAAGAAAATGATATGAAACAATGAATGGGTTAACAATGAGATCAAGGAAGAAATCAAAAGATATTTTGAGACAAATAAAAATGAAAACACAACCGGAAATCTATGGGATACAGCAAAAGCACTCCTAGGAGAGAAAATCACCGTGATACAGGCCTACCTCAGCAAACAAGAAAAATCTCCAATAAACAATAAAACTTTACACTTAAGGGTACTGCATAAAGAACAGCAAACAAAGCTCAAAGTGAGTAGAAGGAAGGAAATCATAAAGATCAGAGTGGAAATAACTGAAATAGAGGCAAAAAATACAATTAAAAAGATCAATGAAAACAAGAGCTGGTTCTTTGAAAAGATAAACAAAATTGATTTAGCCAAACTCTTTAAGGAAAAAAGAGAGTGGACCCAAGTAAACAAAATCAGAAGTGAAAGAGGAGAAGTAACAACAGAGACCACAAAATACAAAAAAAAATTCAGAATATACTACGAGCATTTATATGCCAACAAATTGGACAATCTGGAAGAAATGGTTAAATTCCTAGAAATATACAATCTACAAGGCAGAATCAAGGAGAAACAGAAAATCTCAACCAACTGATTGATTACTACTAACGAAATCAAATTAGTAAACCAGCTCCCAAGAAGCAAAAGTCCTGGACCAAACAGCTTCACAGGTAAATTTTACCAAATATTCAAAGAAGAGTTAACACCTATTCTTCTCAAACTATTCCAAAAAATCCAGAACAGAAGGATCCCAAGGTCATTTTTAGAGGCCACAATTACCCTAACTCCAAAACGAGACGAAGGCATTACGAAAAAGAAAACTATACATCGATATTCTTGATGAGCATAGATGCAAGAATCCTCAACAAAATATTATCAAACAGAATTCAGCAATATATTGAAAAGATCACACACCACAATCAAGTGGGATTTATTCCTTGGTACAAGGTTGGTTCAATATCTGCAAATCAATTAACTATGATACTTCACATAGCAAAATGAAAAATAAAAATCGTATGATCACATCCATAGATGCAGAAAAAGCATGTGACAAAATCCAGCACCCATTTACAAGCTGTGATAAAAAAAATATGGTGAATGCTGCTGCCCAGTGCAGTCCAGCAGAAAGGCAGGAAACTTCAATACGGGAAGTGGCTCATTGAACCATAGTAACAGGGTGTTAAGAGTTTCAACTTGTTTGGTGCAGTCAGTCGGGTGTGAGCTATAGTTGAGAGAAGGTGTGTTTTAAATTGTGTCGTAAATCATCCTCCATCATGGCAACATTCTGTGTCACACATCGCTTCTGGTATACAGCAATTTCTGTCAAATAAAAACATTACAGTGTGTCCTCATCCACCTATTCACTGTATCTGACACCAAGCAACTTCTGGCTCTTTCCCAAAGTCAAAATGACCATGAAAGGTAAATGTTTTGAATCAATTCTGGACACCGAGGCAGGCACGACAGCGCAACTAAAGACACTCATGAAAGAAAACTTCCAGAACTGCTTCACAAAGCAACAAGAACAATGGGATAAGTGTGTTTGAGGCGAGGGGGAGTATTTTGAAGGGGATTAATGGCAATGTGTTTTTTACTGTAATATTTTTTTTAATTTAAACATTCACAGTTTTTTGTGATCACACCTTTTATGTTAAAAACACTCAGCAAAATTAGAATAGCAGGAACGTATCCTAACATAATAAAGGTCAAACATGACAAACACACAGCTGACATGATACTCAAAGGGGAAGAGCTAAAAACATTCTCCTTAAGACCAGAAACAAGACAAGTATGTCCACTTTCACCATTTTACTCAACAGAGTATTGGAAGTCCTAGCCAAAGCAATCAGACAGAAAAAAAAAAGAAGAAAAGGCATCCAAATTGCACAAGAAGAAGCAAAACTTTCATTATTTGCAGATGACATGATATTACATAGAGAAAACCCCAAATATTCCTCAAAACAACATTAGAACTTATAAATTAATTTATTACAATAGCAGGATACAAATTTAATATTTAGAAATAGGTTGCATTTTCATACACCAATATGAACTATCAGAAAAAGAAATTAAGTAGACAATACCATTTACAATTGCATCCAAAAAAATTAAATACCTAGGAATAAAATTAACCAAGGAAATAAGATACCTGTACTCAGAAAATCATATGACATTGAAGAGAGAAATTAACAACCTACAAATAAATTGAAACATATGCAATGCTCATGGATAGGAATAATTAATATAGGTAAGATATCCATACAGCCCAAAGCAATATATAGATTCCATGCAGTACCCATATAAAAGAACAATGAAACTTTTCACAGAACTAGAACAAATAATCATAAAATTTATATGGAACCATAGAAGACCCCAAATAAGAAGGCAATCCTGAGAAAGAAGAACAAAACTGGAGGTATTATGCTACCTGATATCAAACTATACTACAAGGCCATAGTAATCAAAACAGCATGGTATGGGCATAAAAACAAACACATAGATCAATGGAACAGAATAGCCCACAAATAGACAGTCTATTCAATAAATGGTGTGGGGAACACTGGACAGATACATTCAAAAAGGGAAACTGGACTACCTACTTACTCTGTCTATAAGAATAAACTCAAAATGGGTGAAACAATTAAATATAAGACTTGAAACCATAAAACTCCGAGAAGAAAATATAGGAAGTAAAATCTCAGACATTATGCATGGTAATATTGTTATTGATATATCTCGTTGGGCAATGGAAACAAAAAAATAAACACCGAACTAAAAAGTTTTCATACAGCAGAGGAAACCATCAATAAAATGAAAAAAAAAAAAAAATCCTAACGAATGGGAGAAGATATTTGCCAATGATACATCTCATAAGAGGTTAATATCCAAAATTTACAAAGAACTCATATAACTCAATACACACACACACACACACACACACACACACAGACGCACAAAAAAAACAAAAACAAAAACACAATCCAACTAAAAAATGGGCAGAGGACCCAAATAGGCATTTCTCCAAAGAAGACATACAGATGGCCAATAGGCATATGAAAAGATGCTCAATATCGCTAATCATCAGAGAAATGCAAATTAACACCACAATGAAATATCACCTCACACCTGTCAAAATGGCCATCATCAATGAACAAACAAACAAGGGATGATGAGGATGTGGAAAATCAATCCGTGTACAGTTGGTGGGATTGCAGATTGGCACAGCCACTATGGAAAACAGCATAGAGGTTCTTCAAAAAACATAAATTAGAACTCCCTTATGATCCAGGAGTTCTGCTTCTGAGTATTTACCCAAAGAAATCCAAAATACTAATTCAAGACAGTATATGCACCCGTATGTTCACTGCAGCACTATTTACAGTAGCCAAGATATGGAAGCAACCTAAGTGCTTATCAATAGATGACTGGATAAAGAAAAAGTGACACAAGTATACAATGGAATATTACTCAAAAAAGAATGAAATCTTACCATTTGTGACAGCATGGATGGACCTACAGGGTATCATGCTAAGTGAATGAAGTCAGACTACGGCAAATACCATATGATTGCACTTATATATGGAATTTAAAGAACAAAATGAACAAACCAGAAACAGACTCATAGATACAGAGAACAAACTGAAGATTAACACGTGGGAAGGGATAAGGATGGGTGAGAAAGGTGAAATGATTAAGAAGTACAAACTGGTAGTTACAAAAAAATAGTCACGGGGATGTAAAATACAGAATGGCAAATATAGTCAATAATATTTTAAAAACAATGTATAGTGTCAGGTGGGTACTAGACTTATCAGGGGGATAACTTCAAAACTTAAATAAATGCCTAACCACTATGCTATACACCTAAAACTAATATAAAATAATATTAAATTTCAACTATAATTGAAAAAAATAGTCAAGTGTGGACTTCTGGTTAAGATAACGCAGTAGGTAAACACTGTGCCTACCTTCTCACAACCACATCAAAATTACAATTAAACTACAAAACAGCCATCATTTAGAATCTCCTGAAATCTTACTGAACTGAAGCCCTAGAACTAAGGACATGGAAAAGAAGCCACCTTGAAACTGGTAGGAGGGGCAGAGACGTGGAACCGTCTGATGCCATACCCACATGTGACCATTAAAAATCAGGAGGTAGATCTCAGCTTTGGAGGTTCCCCCCACTCCAGAGGAGCAACAGGTCCCAGATCCTCCTCAACCCAGGAATCCAGTGACATGGAGAGAAGTCCCCATGATTTCTGGTTGCGAAAACCAGCACAGACTGTGGCTTAGTGAGATGGAGTGCAGCTGGAGTCCCAAGTGCTCCTTTTAAAGGGTCCATGCCAGAATTACTCATCTATGGAATCACTGGTTCAGATCTCCAGTGCTGGGGCAGCAGCTGGAAAGGCAGCAGGGACATATGGTGGGTGAACTGAGTTGTCTGGCTTTTGGACAGGGGCTAGAGGGGCAGCTTTCTCCTAGAAGGAGGAGCTGGCAGAGGTCATTGTTTCTTTGTTGAGCCCTCCCCTTTCACAATGCACATGCAGGCGGCTGCCATATCTGAGTCTCCATCAAGCTGGCTAACGCCATTCATTAGCCATGACCTGGTGATTCTGAGACACTGCCCCGTCCAATTTTGGGGCACACCCAAGCCACTTCCACTGGCTTTTTCATACAAACGGCCTGCCTTGGCTTATGCTGCAGACTTTCAAAGTGTCTCTCAAAGGTTCACAGATCCCAGACAAGCAGCATCTGCTTCAGCATGCCCCGTACCTCTGATTGAGCAGCCCCAAGCCCAGCACTAGTGGCAACTAGCCTTGGTTCATGGCTTGTCCTCTCAAGGCACTTCCAAGCACTAACAGATGGTGGCCCTATATGGATTGCCTTGTGGCTCCTGCTGGGTACTCCCGAGTGGGGGCACCCACAGCGGCTGAACTTGACCTGCACCAGGTCCCCTCCCAGGTGGTCCTGGGGCTGGCTGCCCTAGTGGCCACTTTGAAACAAGCTGGAGCATCGCGAAGCCAACACCCAGGACAACATACCCAAGAGGCACATTAGGGGGCACCAGAGCCCTGGTGAGGCCGATCCTACTCTGTAGGGTCAGCCCCTGCACCAAAACTCCTCCACTGCAGTCACAGCCAGTCCTCACAACCAATGAGCATGAGGATCAGTCCTCCCATTGATTTGCAGACAGCAACCAAGGCTCAACTACATGAGGAGGGCACACACAAGGAACACACCTGGAGTGTTCAGCTTTGGTGACCAAGAAGACTGCACCACTGAGCCCTACAGCACACCTACTACATAAAGCCACACTACTGAGACCGGGAGACATAGCAACCCTATCTAATACACAGAAACAAACACAGGGAGCCAACCAAAATGGGGAGACAAAGAAACATGTCCCAAATGAAAGAACAGAACAAAACTCCAGAAAAAGAACTGAACAAAATGGAGACAAGCAATCTACCAGATGCAGAGTTCCAAACACTGGTTATAAGGATGCTCAATGATCTCAGGGAGAACTTCAACAAAGAGATAGGAAACATAAAAATGGAGATAGAAAACATAAAAAAGAACCAGTCAGAAATAAAGAATACAATAATGGAAATGAAGAATACATTACAAGGCATTAACAGCGGATTAGATGAAACAGAGAATTAAGTCAGCAATTTAGAAGATAAGTTAGCAGAAAATACCAAATCAGAACAGCAAAAAGAAAAAAAAATGAGTAAAGTTTAAGGGGCCTCTGGGACACCTTCAAGCATACCAACATTCGCATTATAAGGGTACCAGAAGGAGAAGAGAGAGAGCAAGAAATCGAAAACCTATTTGAAGACATAATGATCAAAAACTTCCCTCACCTGGTGAAGGAAATAGATATACAAGCCCAAGGAGCGCAAAGAGTACCAAACAAGATGAACCCAAAGAGGCCCACACCAAGACACATCAAAATTAAAATGCCAAACATTAAACACGAAGAGAGGATCTTAAAAGCAGCAAGAGAAAAGCAGTTAGTTAACTACAAGGGAGTTCCCACAAGTCTATCAGCTGCTTTGTCAACAGAAACTTTGCAAATCAGAAGGGATTGGCATGAAACATTCAAAGTGATGAAAAGCAAGGACCTACAACCAAGATTACATATGCAGCCAAAGCTATCGTTTAGAATGGAAGGACAGATAAAGAGCTTCTCAGACAAGAAAAAGCTAAAGCAGTTCATCACCACCAAACTAGTATTACAAGGAATCTTAGACTTATTTATTACTAATACACACACACACACACATATATTAATAATAAAATGACAACAACTGCATATCTATCAACAATTGCTTTCAGTATCATTGGACTAAATATTCTAACCAAAAGATGGGGGTGTGAATGCTAAGAAAACAAAACCCTTACATATGCTACCTACAAGAGACTCAGTTCAGATTGAAAGACACACGTAGACGGAAAGTAAAGAGGTAGAAGATATTTTATGAAAATGGAAACAAACAAAAAAGGCTGGGGTAACAATACGTATACCAGACACAATACAGTTTAAAACAGAGTATAACAAGAGACAAGGAAGGACCTAGTAATCCTACTTCCAAGTATTTACCCAAAGAAACCCAAAACACTACATCGAGGGTATATGCTCATTCATATGTTCATTGCAGCATTATTTACATGGTAAAAATGTGAGGGCAACCTGGGTGTCCCTGGATGGATGAATAAACAAAGAAGAGGTAGTACATATATACAATGGAATATTGCTCAGCCATAGGAAGGGGTGGAATATTGCAGTCTGACAACAGGGATTGATGTGAAGGGTGTTGTACTGAGCGTGGTGGGTCAGATAGTGGAAGACAAATGTCATATGATTTCACTTCTGGGGGTGGATTCTAAAGAACAAAATAAACAAGCAAACGAAATGGAGGTAGACTCATAGATGCGGAGAAAATTCTGCTGGTTGCCAGATGGGAGGGGTGCTTGTGGTGGGTGAAAAAGGAGAAGGGATTAAGAAGCACAAATTGGTTGTTACACAGTAGTCATGAGGACATAGGGTATAGCATAAGGAATATAGTCAATAAAATTGTCACAACTATGTATGGTGTCAGATGTGTACTAGATTTATTGGGTCACACATGGAAGGGGGTTTGGGCAGGGGAAAAAGGTAAAGAGATTAAGAAATACAAATTATTAGTGACAAAATTGTCATGGGGATGTAAAGTATGCGGAATATAATCAATAGTATGATAATAACTACATATAGTGCCAGGTGGAAACTAGTCAGGGGGATCACTTCTTATATAAATGTCTAACCACTATGCTGTATACCTGCAACTAATATAAAATAACATTGACTGTCAACTATAATTAAAAAATTTTAAAAAGAAGAAAAAGACAAAGATTAATAAGAGATTCAAAGTTCCAGATATAAAACAAGTAAGTCTTGAGGATGTAATAATATACAGCAGAGGAAATATAGTCAATAATATTGTGATAGCATGGTACAGTGTGAGATGGTTGCTGTACCTATCATGGTGATCATTTCTTTAGCATAAGGAATCAATCTAATTAATAATATGATAATAACTATTTATAGTGTCAGGTGGGTACTGTTCAATAACTATGGTGTATATCTGAAACTAATATAATATTGTATGTTAGCTATATGTTAATAAAAATCTTTAAAAAAAAAGAAAAAATAGTCACAGGGATATAAAGTATAGCATAGGGAACATAGTCAATAATATTTTAATAACTATGCACAGTGTCAGATGGGTAATAGACTTATTAGGGTTATATCACTTTGTGAGGTATATAAATGTCTAAGCCCTATGTTGTTTTGTACACTTTAAGGTAATATAACATTGAACATCAATGGTCATTGAAAAATAAATTAAAAAAAAATAAAAATAGAGTCAGGTTACCGAAATTTCTTTTTTAAAGCTGAAGCACAGTCAGAAATAAAGGCAGACAGAAAACCCGTTTGGGGTAAGACACATAAAATGGCTACTTTTAGCTCTGTTAATAATCCTATAATTTTGTTATTGAAATTTTCTTTGGTTTTTATCTTGCTAAGCCGGAGGGTTTAGAATGATTCCTCAGCCAGCTTGAATAACTGAAAAAAGTCTCTCTTGAATGACTATAATGAAGATCAGCTATAATTACAAAAAAAAAAAAAAGAACTTTATACGTGCCCAAGTTGGACAGCCAACATGTGGCAGAACTGGATCATCTCATGTACTTAAATCTCAAAGCGTATGCACTTAACCTCTACAGCACAGGACCAGACCCATAACACCCAAGTCAGGTGGGTAAGGAGGAAGACAAGAGGGGGTGGTAGACAGTATGCCACTGAATAATGTGCATTCAAACTATAAACATTTTTAAAAAGGGAGGGGAGAACACACAATGGGATTTATAGATGATGTAATACAGAATTGTACACCTGAAATCTATGTAATTTTACTAACAATTGTCACCCCAATAAATTTAATAAAATAAAATTTAAAAAAAAAAAGGGAGGGGAGCAGAGGAAAGAGAGAAGAGTCCTGGGTTGCCTACAAACCAAACCTGAAGACTGATCCTGAGCTAAAGGCAACTAGCCTGAGACTCTTGTTTCATACTATGCTCAACTCCCAACTTTATCTTTGTCATAAAACCCATGCCAGGATAATTTATTAGGATAGTAGTGCATATATCCTCCTCATCACTATAGGTGCCCTATAGTAGATAATTTTCCACTTTTCACCTATCCACAAAGCTTGCATTCTATACAAGGCAGAGGAATGGGGGACAAAGGGATGGGGAAAGGGGTACAAGTGATCCATAGAAGAAAGAAAGAGGCTACATTCTCCCTGAAATTGGAGGTGGGAGAGATAGAGAATTGTCAGGTATTTCAGCAATCTCATCAATGGTTGTACTAGAGACATCTGGTATGGGTATCCAGGAAAAATGGTCACTAGACAAATACCCTTGTGCACCAAGATCAGCATGAATCATGCCTTTCAGCAATCATGACTGCTGACAGAGACATCTCTCCAAATTTTCTGTGCTGCGTAAACTTCAGTGTACTTGTTCCCCATTGCTACTATATATAATAAACTACCACAAGCTTGGTGGTGTAAAACAACACAGATTTATTTTACAGTTCTAGAAGCCAGAAGTCTGAAATTCGGCTTGATGGGCTAAAGTCAAGGTGCTGGCTGGGTTACATTTCTTTCTAGAGCCTCTAGGGGATAATCCTTTTCCTTACCCTTTCCAGCTTCTAGAGACTACGCCCCATTCCTTGGCTGATAGCCACTGGCTTCAAAGCCAGCAATGTTCAGACAAGTTGTCATGCTGCCATCTGTCTGGTTCTCTCTTTTCTGCCTCCCTCTTCCTCTTTTAGGGACCCTTGTGATTATATCAAGTTCACCCAGGTAACCAGGACAATATCCCTATCTTAAGGTCAGCTGACTAGCAACTTTAATTCCATCTGCAATCTTAATTCTCCTTTGCTGTGTGATGCTACATATTCACAGGTTCCAGGGATTAGGACATGGACATCTTTGGCAGGCATTCTGCCTACTACAACCAGTGATTACTGTACATTTTTTTGAGTGGGAAGCTATTTGAGATTATACACTTCATTGCCTCACCGAGTAGGTTCTCATCTGTGAATTTTTGTTTAATTTAGAAAAATAATACGAATGCCATGAGCAAATAAATTCACATGCATTTTATATCCACAAAACTTGATTATTTCTCTGCATAGAGGTCAGTCCTCATCTCTGTCCCATGAGTTTGGGATTAGGGAACATGACCTTTATTGATTTTTGTTTCCCTAGCACCTAGCACCATGCCTAGCACGCTGTAGAGACTTATTAATGTTTGTCACAGTAATAAATAAATGAATTTTTTTCTTCTGGTAAAGAACATCTGTAGAGTTGTATTTGTTACTTAAAGTAGTTCGGAGCTATACATATCTAGAAAGGCAGTGCTGAAGCAGTGCCTGAAAAGGAGGTGGGGGGAACTGAACATATACTATTTTAAAAATCCATTTAAAATAGATGTCAGAGGCATTTTTTTTTAATTTATAAAATGGATCATTCATCAGTGGAATAAGGAGCAAAAGAAAGGGAACTGTTCCCCTAAACCATATAAGTTCTTACTTATATTTCATTTCAAATCAATAAGGGGAAAGTCACTTTAAAAATACTATGATTCATGAACTTCATTTACCACTCCTTTTGGTTTGATCAGAATAACCATCGATACAGAACTAGAATTGTTGATATTTTATTGCATTACCACATCTCATTATTATGTATTAAATGTTATTATTTATGGCCACCACTTAATCTGATGTGAGACAGAAAAATTATTCAAGGATTGGCATCTCGGGAATAGACATTTTATACGGATGAAGGACTGACTAGGAAGAGTCAATGGTCCTTCAGTTGCCCCTCAGATAATTAATTCCAAGTGGTTATTTGCATCCAGGTACTGTCCCATGACCAGGTTGTTATTGCTGTGATATGTAGATTAAGGAGAATATATTTTAAATGCGTTAATATGAACTTGATGCTCATGAAGAGTGCCAGATTGAAAGCAGTGAAGTATGAAGTCATCGGGTAATGCACTTGACTGCTTCCAAGTTATTGAGAGATGCTTGACCTTGAATGACCACCTTGCAAGAGGGAGAAAGCATCCAGTGTTGCTAAGCTTCAAGAAACTGACAGTGAAGCAGCATAGCAGCATCCCAAAGTTAAGCATTTTTATCAAGGAGGAAAATGAAACTACTAACTAAACTCCTACTGAATCTTAGTTAGTATAGTGCCAATACTGGTGTGCATGGGGAAGGTGGGTGGTAGTGGTGTTAGGATACACAATTGCTTTAAGATAAAAAATAAATGCCCTATTAGAAATGCACTAAGCCACTTAAACAAGCAGCGATCTTTTTAATAACTGGTGTGTGTATTCCAACTTAACGGCCAATCTTGATTCCATTTTACATGCTTGATAAGAACCCTTAATTTTTGAAAAATCATAGAGTGAGTAGGAAGAAAGTTGGAGCTTTCCACCCCCAAGTTTTTATTATAGAAGAAGAAAACCAAGGCTCAGAGAGGAGAAGTTACCTGAGAAGGACCATATCACTGGTATAAGACTGGGAGTATAGCCCAGGTTTACTGACTGACAGGTAGGGGCTTTTCTACTATACATTTTATTTTTAAGGAAAGAAAAGTAGCTGCTCTCTGAACCTTTTAAATATTTAAGTCAATTATTTTCATAAGTGTGCATTCTTTTGGCCTGTTAGGCATTTAACCTTCTTAATATGAAAAAATACCTTTCAGTTAATACTACATAACTGGCTCACAATTCCCAAATTAAGAAAATTATTTTCACAAATGGTATAATATGCAAAATTCTCAACCTCCTTTTCCTTATAGTGATCTGAACTACAGTACCGCTAGAAGAATGGCATAGTTAAAACTGACAATTCTAATTTAAATTCCCTTTACAGACTAATCTCAGTTAACTGGAACCCAATTAAAAAACATCCTTAATGTATTTTTACTGTAATTTTTGAGTGGCAATGCAATTTCCAAGATTTTAAGGATTTCGTTTATGTAATTTCATTGTTGTACATACTTTAGAGAAAGTATCAAGTGATTCCAAAGACTTACTACAAATTCAGATCATCCTGTTGTTTTTTTTACAAATTAGGATGTGAATTCTTATTTGAATAATGATGTGTAGCACTGCCAGATATAGATACAGGTACAACGGGAAAGGCAGAGGAGGCGGGGGAATTAATGCTTTCTATTTGTACTTACTAAGGACTTCACATTTACCAATATTTTTAATAAGAATGAAGATCAATGAGGGAAGGTGTTTCAGGTAACTTACAATTTCAATTACAGTTGACCCTTGAACAAGGGTTTGAACTGTGTGGGTCCCCTTAAGTGCAATTTTGTTTTCCCCAATAAATCCAGCCAACCCTTCATATTCCCTGGTTTCGGGCTACCATCTACAGAGTCAACCAACCACGGATGGCAAAAACAGTATTTTCACATTCCTATCAAGGGTCTCCCAACCACGGATTCCCAGCTGTTGGTAGAAAGTAGTTTTCCCTCGAGGTTGGTTGAATCCGTGGATGTGAAGGGCAAAATTGTAGTTAAATTTATAGGTGGATTTTTAAAAGTCAATTTATGGTTTATTGAAATGTCAGTTACTTATGTATATTCTTAATAAATTTAATTACGCAATACAGTACAAAACACTATCCAAAGTTCAAGTTGTAAAAATTCTGTAACCGAAACAAGACAATAGGAGAAAATTATAATTATCATAATTTTTGCCTTGTGGGCCATACAGCTTTGGCCAGCAGTATCCCAGAGGTAATACAGACCATTAAAATAAGACAATTTTTCCATAATCAACCTCAATTAGTTTTGGCTCATGTTCAATGAAATGTAAATTTGAATTTCTGGGAAGCTTAAGAAAGAAAAAGATATAGTGTAACTAATAAAACTAGTCTTCTCAGACTCACTATCCCAGGGCTCTGACTTAAGTCTTATATGTGGTAATTTTGGTGTATCTAGATTTATATGCAGATTTTTTACCCCATGGAGAGGTAGGGGGAGGGGGAGGCCTAACACCCCCCTTCCCTACATTGTTCAAAGGTCAGCTGTAATCTGAAAGTCTCCCCCATCATGCCACATCTTCTCACATATCCCATTTAACAGAGAGCTGAATATAGAAGCAATTACTTTCTCAATATTCCAGATGAATTCTATCTACACTTGCACATTTACAAAAAGAAAAGGCACCAAAGTAGTTGTTCAATAAATGTTTATTGAGCATATGGATTGATAAATGAATGCAATACCATGACAATACAGATATTTTATTTCAGACTTTCCTTAAAAATTAAAACATTCATTCCAGGGGGCAAATATGTGTCTTGTTAGTAAAATTATCTGAATGGAAATATTTTTGTCATTGATAAGGAGAAATGCCATGTTTATTTTGCAGTCAATGAGACTGCAAATATCCTCATTGGTTACTGCCATTCCCTTGTACCCTGCAGATATTCCTATTAGTCAAGGAGTCTCTTGGTTTTAGTAACTGTATATGGAAAAAGTCACTGAATCATTCAACTCCATACGACAGCCTCCATATTTGGTTTTGCAAAGACTCTAACAATTATGGAGTACAGACACAAGCTTATCTACACAACTGGCCAAACAGGTTTTTAAAAGCTTAAAACAATACAGTTTAATTTGCATGGCACTCAATAAACATAACTACTGTGTTTCCCTGAAAATAAGACCTAGTCAGACAATCAGCTGTAATGCGTCTTTTAGAGAAAAAATTAATATAAGACCCAGTATTATATTATATTATATTGTATTGTATTGTATTGCATTGCATTGTATTATATTACATTACATTATGTTATTATATTATATTATATTAAAGACCCGCTCTTATAGTGAAATAAGACCGGGTCTTATACTAAGTTTTGCTCCAGGAGACGTATTAAAGCTGATTGTCCATCTACGTCTTATTTTCTGGGAAACATGGTAAATATATCTGTGGAAAATTCCATTCTTTTCACATTGTATAGCTATGTTGTCAATTCCAAAAGTAAATTTCAGTATTCAATGCACATACCTTGATAGATCCAGAAGTTATGGAAACCAATAAGGAGACAGCTGAATAAAGGTCACCCTTGTAATTCCTGTAAACAAATTAGGCCAAATTATCCTTCAAACTTATGTACAAGGAGGTCCAAAGCAGTCCTTACATGAGGGAAAAGAAGAGACACGTTGAGTGGGGCTGGGAGTGGGAGTGAGTGAGGGGGTTGTGAATATAAAACTTCACTTCATAATTCACAGGGGATAAGGGATCAGTTTCTTAAAAGGTCTGCTTGAAATTTCAAACAATTATGTTAACTATGCTGCTAATAGAGAATTTCTTAATTATAGATGACCTTACCTAGAGGACCCTGGAATTCTCACTCACAAAAACTCTCCCAGCTTAACACTATTCATTTTACACTGAATATCCCTCTCATTTTGAAATGAAATGCCCACAATTTCAAGAAGTTTTCACCAATTTAAACAATTTATAGTAATTGCAATTTCTTATATTAAGATAGTCCTTCAGAGTTTACAGAAAACTTTCACATACACATTTCATTTAATCCTCAAAAACAACCCTGTTATAAGATTAGGAAACTGAGGCCCAGAAATGTTAAATGGCCCACACAAAGTCATATACATGGTTAGTGGCAGAGCCAGGACTAGAATCCATGTACACTCACTTTAGGTTGAGTCATTTTCTAATGTTCCACATGATTTTCTTTATTCAACAGTTACAAAATTGACTATATGTCTCCTTATGTCACCCTTGGTACTGAGCAACAGGGCTCGAACTATGCCCTATAATGATCCCCACTAATTATTCAACTTGAGAGATACACTTCTCTCTCTGATTTGTATAGTGCCACATATACTGTACACTAAATGTATGTATATATATATATATATATATATATATATATATATATATATATATATATATAGTTTTAAGTATATATGTGCATGCTATGTGTGTACGTATATTTTATATATTTTATTGACATAGAAATACATTAACAACATATCATTAAATGAACAAAGCACATTATAAAGTAATTACAGTGTGTCTTGTTTAGAAAAAATATATATGTAGAAAAATATGTATGATTTTCTTCTTTCTGTGTATTTGTATTTTCTAATTTTTCTATTATGAACAAATATTACCTATATGTATATATAAAATAAATATTTTAAATTCTTCAAAAACCCATTTTAGAAAAGGCAGTGTGGTAAGTTATAGGAAAAGGAAAACTTTAACATTCCAATATTTTATGATTGGCACTTAATTAACCTTATGGCTCCAATTTATCAATTAAGTAATCCCAAAATCTATTATATATATACATGGCAAAATCTCAGTAGTAAGAGCAAACAATTAAAGTTTTTTATACAGTAAATCAAGAGAGAAGATAATATCTAAATTTTTAAAAACTATAGGTTGTGCGACCTGTTGGTTCAGTGGTTAGAGCGCGATGCTCATAACACAAGTGTCGCCAGTTAGATTCCCACATGGACCAGTGAGAAGCAACGGCTTGAGCTTGGAGCGGGGCCACTGGTGGGCAGCTGGTTTGCTAAGTGGTTAGAGAGAGATGCTCATAATTCCAAGGTCGCCAGTTCGAGTCCCACATGGGACAGTGAGCTGCGCCCTCCACAAGTAGATTGAACACAACGACTTGACTTGGAGCTGAGCTGCGACCCCCACAACTAGATTGAAAAATAATGACTTGACATCCTGGAAAAACATACTGTTCCCTAATATTCCCCAATTAAAAAAAAAAAAAAAAACTGTAGGTAATCACATCATTGTCACCTTTGACAAAGATCACCAAGGTGACCTTGTAATGATAATGGAATATTATATTATTACTAATGATCTCCATATCCAATGCATTGTATATAAATCATTCATAGTAGACTGAAGTGGTACTCTTGATTAATTGCAATCTAATTGCCCAATGTGCATTTCTCATCACTGTTAATGTTGCTCACAAAAGACATAGTTCTGCTCAAGTGTTCATGTGGTTCTATAATAGTGCTAACTTAGAATCTCTCAATGGAAAACATTTCAGAAAGTACTCAGGTCTAGACGACAAAAAATAGTTCCAGCTCTGCTGCCACATATAGTAGAGTGAGTCTGAGGAAATTGGTTTCATACCCATCAGGCTGATTCTGCAAGAAGACTAGCAAAAAATGCTTTAAAAAATAAACTGCCCTATATGCAGCATTTTGCCTTGGTGAGATACACAGAGAACTGGGAAGCAAGAGGGCTTTAAAATGATATAGCTCTTCTCTACTCACTTCTCAACTGCCTTCAGGCTGAAACTGTTAGGAGTATATCTCCCCACTTATGACTAGAGAATGCCAGTTCATACATTGATCTATATAAGATCTCCCAGGTTACTTGCCATTACTTACCAGTTCCCAACATAGATCACTTCCCTCACCTTTTACCTCTTTATTCAACTAAAGAATTAATTTCCAAAAGATAAACTTTTGACTGTCTTAATACTGCATGTGGGCTAACTTTCCAAGAAAAAAAAAGTTAGAATGTTTGACAGAACCATCATCGAATACAACCAAATAATGCACTCCAGAGGCAAAAACAGCAAAAGCCACAAATGTTAGAAATGCATCTCACAGAATTGATTATTGGTTTTGGAGATAGGTTAGAGCCTGCAAGCAGAATTCTAAATCCAAATCCGAACAGCTCATTAAGAGATCATCTAACCCAAACTTTCATTAGTGCCACTGCCTCTTGTTTGGTCATAGAGAATAATTATCTACATTCTCAGCTTCCTAAAGTGAAACTATCATCTGAGACTGGCTATGGAGATGAAATGCATAAATTGGAGGTGAGCAGAAGGGTCTAAAAGTCTGGCTAAAAAAATAGATACATATATGTGAATATGCATATACATGTGTATGGATAGATATCTTTCTCAGATGGATTTAAAGAGCATAATTTCTATTTGTTTATAAAATGGGACTTTTTAACATGTTTTTCACTAATTACGCAATTACATATTAATTATAACACCTATTGTACACTATTTCTATTTTCAAGGACTTTGGGCTGCATATAGGTCACACTTTATTTTACTAATGAGTATATCTTTACATACTGCTGCACATGCTTTGAAACCACTAATGTTATTTTTCTAATAGGACATTTACTCAAAGACCTTGTAAAAAAATAACTGTGTTAATAACAGAGACAGTTTCCCCATTACAGTGATCAGTGCTCTCAGATAATTAATGCTGCAACACTCTGTATTGCCACTTTTTTCCTCAGGGCCTAAAGAACTTCTATGTTCACATTATTGGCTGCAGCCTTGTTTTTTTATGGCAATATGGGCATTTCTAATGATGAGACCTGCCAAAACTTGTCAATGCTATTTTTCTTCTTTTCCATTAGAAGTGACTAAGGCTGAACAGCCAAGTAATCTATAATCTAACTTCACTTAATTGTTTTTACTACATGACCTGTAGAAATATAGTGAGTAATCACTTCTGTTCTAAATGAAGCAAATTGCTAGTGCTTTCCACGGCATTATGAAGACTTAATTTACCTAATATCCCTTGAACATTCTGTTCAAATCCTGACAGGATAAACTCAGCTCTCCTAGGTTCTCCTGAGTGATGACTAGATTGGATCAGTGGATCTCAATTATTTTCCCAGTCTGTAGACCTCTTCAAAACAAACTAGTCAGAGAACCAGTTGGCCCCAGTTACAACCAGTATATTCCTCTCCTTCCAGCACCATCTCTCAAGGACAATAGGTTTATGCTCCCTGTTATTTTATTACATAAACCTCACTTCTAAGGTAGGAATATTTATTTTTGATTTTTTGTTTCTTCTTTGTTTTACAAATACATTTTATCTGTGATGAAATAGTTATACAGGCTTATTACAGAAAATCTGGAAAACACAAAAGGTATAAGAAAAAAAAATCACCTATTACCCATCCCACCCCACCCCAGAGATAATCATTTTTAGCACTTTAATGCATCTTTTTACAGTTTCTTTTTCTTTCTTATATATTAGAAATATATAATTTTATATCCTGCTTTGTCACTTGATAGTATAAGATAAACATTTTCATTTTATCATACAATATTTGTAAACATCATATTTAATGGCCATGAAATGTTACGTTGTCTAGATGTACCATAAATCACTTAGCAATTCCCTTGTCGAACATTTAGGTTCCTTCATTTTTTCTTCTATTACACATAATGCTTGGTAGAAATCTTTGCAAATAAAGCTATTTCTGCACTTCACATTATTTATTTAGGATGAATTCCCAGAAGTAGAATTACTAGGTCAAATGGTATGAGCATTTTTAAGGCTTTTGCTGCAAACTGCCAAATCTATACCAACTAACATTTCATCATATCCTTATTATTCATTCATTTATTCAACCAACACTTATTAAACTCCTACTACATACATACCAGGCATTGTGCTAGGTGATATGGATGTAGTAATGAACAAAACAGACACAAAGTCCATACTCTCTTGGAGGTAATATGATAGTAGATTTGATAAATTATAAATAAACAAAAAAAGTGTGATACAAAGTAATAATGAATACTACGAGGGAAAATAGAAGTGGATAAAGCATAGAAAATGAAGAATCACAATAGGCCTCATTTATAGAGGATGATGGCTGTCGCGTCCAGCGCAACACAGGCAGTGAGAGAATGAGAAGGGGTGGTGAAGTGTTAAGAAAGAAACAGAAATCAAGAAAGTTATGAAACAGGGGGCCAAGGGTCTCCCAGCCTCAAAGGGCCCCGAATTAGGCTGCCTCCTCGCTTTTATTGATATACACACAAGGAAGTAGTATGGTTTTCTCCACGGTCTGTGAGTCTCATACATCATACCAGAAAACTGATTCAAATCAATCACCCTTGCCTGCAAACAGCCGGAATAGAAAGTCCCATGGTGTCTTAACAATTATGGTATGTGCCTCCCCAGGGACAAATCCTTTATGCTAAAACTTATTGTTAAGAGTGGAAGGAGAACTGATGTTATTACATCATTGACTCACTACCCAAGCAGGTTGTGGGAAGAAATATAGCCACAGAGGCAGAAGCTCTCCTTAGCTGGGGGAAGGTTGGGGTCTGTGCCCACCTCTATCTACCCCGTGAGTTCTCCTGGTGGTCCCCACATGGTTCTGCCTGGCTTAGGTTGTTTCTCCCATGAGGAATCTTACCCATCATTGGATGACCAACCATCTTTTGGGGGCCAAACAGAGAGACATAAAGTGTAAGCACAAAGGTGAAGTGAAGTCTCTGAAAGGAACAGTCTCACAGACTCTCCTTTCTTTAGGGACAGGCACGAGGGGACAGACGACTAGGCTGCTGTGTGACAACAGATGGCCAGGGAAGGCTTCTATGATGAAGGAATATCTGATCAAAGATCTAAATGAAGTGAGAAAGTAAGCCTATAGAAATCTTGGAGAAAATTCATTTCAGGTAGAGGAAATAGCAAGTGCAAAGGTCCTGAGAGACAAAAATGCCTGGCATGTTTAAGGAACAAAATGGAAAGCAGTGTGGCTAGAATCTTAAGAGCCAGGTTTGGTGGGGAGAATGGTAAGACATAAGGCCCAATAAATAAGAACCAAATCATGGAAAGCCATGTAGGCCATTTCAAAGATTTTTTAATTATTACTTTTTAAATTTTATTTTAAGTGTGATAAGAAGCCAGCCATTAGACGGCAGAGGGTGAGAAAATCACAAGATCTTATTTATGTTTTAAAAGGATCACCCTGATTGCTGTATAGAAAACTATATGGGGGCAAAAATGTCCATATGGGCATCATTAGGAGGCTATTAGAGTAGTCTAGGTGACAGATGATGGTGGTTTGGTCTATGGTATTAATGACGAATGAGGAAATAATGATTTGGACAGAGGATATGGTTTGAAAGTAGAGTCAACAACATTTGTTAATTGACTGGATGTCAGGAATGAAAAAAGAGGAATCAAGAAAGACTCTAAGGTTTGGGACTTGAGCAATTGCACTGAGCATTATCTTACATAACAAATAAAAAACCTTGCATTTATTGTTTCTAATTTGCATTGTTTTGATTATTAAAAACCGAGCTTTTTTTCTTACATTTATTGGCCATTTTTATTTCCTCTTATGAGGCATTTATATTTTTTCCTCCCTTAGCTTCTATTTCATTATTTTCTGGTTTGCCTCCTATCTGTCTGACCTTACTCTGACTTGCTCTCTTTTGAAGGCTTCTCTTATTCCACCAACCTCTTAAATTCAGTGATTCTCAATATTTCATCTTTGCTTCTCTTACTCTGTATATACTCCCTAGTTGAACTCACCTTTCTATTCCTATGATTTCAACTACTCTATTGACTAATGACACACAAATCTTTACCTCCAGTACTGATGTGTAAATTTGTAATTTCTATCTGTCACAAATCCTCTCCATCTGGATGTCTACATGGTGTCTCACATTAAATATATCTAAATCTGGCCTCATTATCCTCATCAAAACAGACTTTTTCTTCCATGTTCCTTATATTGCTGATGGCATTACTTAATCCCAAACCAAAAGCCTCAGTCACTCCCCCCTCTCTCTCTCACACTAAATGTAATCAATTTCCAAGCCCAATTGATGTTAACTTACAAGTGGCTCTCAAATGTTTCCCTTCCTCTCCATCTTTACTGTCACTGCCTTGGTTGATACCCTCATAGTTGCTCATAATTGCAGCATAGCCTCTCAATGTCTCACTGCTACTATGCTTAATCCCCTTCAATCCACTCTTCATACTGATACAATCTTTCTAAAACACAAAGTTGGTGACTTACACCCACCCTCCACTTTAAAGCTCCTCATCTAATTCAATAGACTTTGCTACAAAATTGTACCCTGCATGATTTTGAATAAAGGTCAGAAAAACTACCATTCTCCAGTATAACTCTCCATGCAGGAAAAACCTAACACATTCATTCAATTAACAAATATGTTCTAAGCACCCTATGTGTGTCAGGCACATAGAAGGATATAAAATAAGACATTATCCCTGACCTCAGTTTCCCAGACCTGGAGAGGAAATAAAATGACACACTATTCTTCAGTTGGTATTCTCCATTGTTAATTTAGCCTTGTGCCTTTTCACAATCCTTTTGCCATGTGCAATATAGTTCTCCATATTCTCTGACTAAAAAATTCCTAACTGTTCTTCAAAAGCCTGTTCAAATGACATATGTTTTATAAAACTATATCTACCTTTAAGCTTCCAGAGCATTCTAATTATTCCTTAAAGAGCATCTGTTACATGATAAGAATATTCTTATATGTCTGTCTCCTCCAATAAACCATACGTGTTTTTTTTTAATGTCTTTGTATCACTTGGTAAACAGAGACGTCTAAAAAGTTTTGGTGAATGAATCAATAAACTGGTAAAGGTTTTTCTTCATGAAGATTGTTTTGATGCATATGATGCATAACCAAAACTGTATGATACTGAACTCTTTAGTAAAAGAAGAGGTCAGTCCATGAGACCTGGGGTCTTTGTGGAAAACACTTCTGACTTCAAGACCCATTGTCCTAGAGCTCTGTGTAAACATTGATTCTTCAGCCTTTTAAACAATGAAGCAGTCCAAGGATTTTGCTAAATGTCTGGGACTAATGTTCGCTCACTACATTTATTGCTGTTTTACACATTTTCTTAAACATGTTTTATTCCATGGTTTACAGAAATCTGTTGTTAAAATTTTCTCTATTTCATGTTAAATTACCTTTAAAATATTTCCCTTGTACTGAATTCTAATTGTTTATATTAAAATTACCTCACTTTCACAAGTTGTCTAATTTTTCATCAAGGCAATATCTCAAATAGGGGAAAAGAACAAAACAATGAAAAAATGTAGCACCCTTGTATTAACACTTCATGGATTCGCAACCAAAAATAAATGGTGTCACACCTAAGTGTTGACATTTTATCAGACTAAACACAAAAGATAAATCACAAATGCACTAACGATGTACGAATATGTGCACAGACTAAATCTGTAATAAAGAATACCAATCCAGGAAACAGGTGTGTTATTTTAACTCCAACCCAAGACAACTGAAAGAATGTATGAGCCAAAAACAATATCAAGAATATTATTTCACATTATATTTTTCTAGGATATACATAAAGAATTGATCAGATTTAGAAAAAGAATAAAAAGATTAATCAATCCCAATACTTGAGTGAATGGAATGGCCCATAGCTTTCTTTCTCATAAACCTATATACTTCGTCAACTCTTGGAAATAGTAAGAAAGAAAGAGAGAGAAAGAGGGAGGGAGAAAAGGAGGGAGGGAGGGCAGAAGGGAGGGGGTGAGAGAGAGAGAGAGAGAGAGGAAAAGGAAGAAAGAAAGGGAGGAAAGAAAGGAGGGAGGGAAGAAGGGAGGAAGGCAGAAGGAGGAAAGAAGAAATGAGAGTGATTTTATTGGTATTTCAAAGTACAAGAGTCTTCTCAAATCTAAGCAATAGGTGTCGATTAGCCAATCAACTGCACAGCCTTCTCCCTTAGAGGTCACTAGATCTCATTAGTGAAATTAATACTATCTTTCCAAAAGGAGTTTCTTATTTGATTTGCATAGAAATTCTGTCAATGCTTCCCTACATTGCTTAAAGTGCTAAACATATAATGAGTCACAATCACAAAAATATATTCATTTCAGGCATAGAGTAAGCAAATAGGTGATGTACTTGTATGTTTCTGTAAATGATGCTTGTGAAATCCAGATCAAAAATGTCACATACTTTTTAATAAATATTCTTCACAAAAAATTCCATCCCCACACATGAACACAAATATTCTTGGTCTAGTTAATAGAGCAGATCACACATCAATATCACTCAAATGCTTGCAATTAAGCAGAAGAGCTTTAAAAAAAGAAAATCATTAATGGTAAAGGGAGGTAATGTTCAGAGTATAAATTCAAAATGTTGATCAGAAACATTTTGTTGATAGGAACTGGGTTAGCTAGGAACATTTTGGGTCTAGAAGGTTTCCAGTCACTTTGTGGTTGTAGTGTATTTATACACCTCTATATTTAAACACCAGTGGTAATTGGCAAGATTGAGACACCTTCAATAAGGCATCATCATAGGTGCAACAGATGTGTAACATAAGATGAGTTCATTATCAATAACTTTCTTGAATTAATCATTTCTTAGGATATTTAATTTTAAATGTACCTGAAAAAACCTGGATTATTGCTTTAGGCCATCTGCAGTATCTTTTTTCTAATTTCCCTGAACAACTGAAGAATTTTCTTAAAATGTCTACATACAGCTAGGACACAGGGATTGCACTATTTAATAAACCAATTGTCTGTCTAATCTGGCACTTTCTCTTTGACAGTTGTCTAAACCAGACAGAGGCATTAGAAGTAATATAAACACTTAAAATCCACCAATTATGCAAAATCATGCAACAGGGAAATTTTCCCTGACCTTAGCCAGTGATCAAATTTTTCTCTGATGTATGGAAACTGATAGTAATGCACTTTTATTTTGGCTGTTTTTAAAGCCCTCGTTTATACAGGCAGCTAAAAACACTAAACTGTGATTCCAAATATTACAATGAAAATGGATATCTTACACACGCACACACACATCTGCATCAGCATTCTGAATATCTGCAATACCTTTCATTTAAATAGGAAAACAATTGAAAAATAAATATATAGTAATTTCAAAAAGGAAACTGAGGCTATAAATCCAGAAAAGCATTTGGATGAACAGTCAAAATTCGTCTATCAGATATTTGGAACCATTCAGATGATTCACTGATTTTTTTTCATTGCACACCCAAATGCCAGGCATCCACTGAAAGGTTAGAGGAAATCCATATGATACAGAGGATAAGACACAGATAGATACTAGGACATCTACATGTCCAGTAATGATGATTGACTGAATTTATACATCATCTGAGTATACTCAGATGCTCTGGTATCACACTGATATAGCTCAAGTAATAAAAATAAACCAATTAACATAATATATGCAATTTAATACCCATCAACTGGATAGTTATATCATCAATATTCCCTAAAATGTAAAAATTAAAAATATTATTTTTCCTAAACTTTTAAATCACTACTTCATTTTTCTTTAATAATTGTCTCTGGGGTATTTATATTTTGAAATTCCAGTCACTTTCAAACAGAAAAATACCTGGTGATATATAATATAGATATAGATTTAGATCTCTATTATTTTTTTCATTACCAAAATCCTTCTTGGGAATCACTCTTTCTTAGCCATAATATAGAAATTTGTTTCCAACTATAGATTCACAGAAAAAATATTAGTTGATCAGGACCCATAGCTGAAAATATTACAAAAGGTTTAACATGGATTGCAATTCTGCTTATATCAGACTTTATGATTCTAAAATTCAATTTTATAAATTTTAATCAGCCACAAAAATGTTATAACAGAATATGAGAGACATTAAAAGGCAATTTCCTCATTGTTGACTACTTATCAACTGACAACTTAGTCAATTAGAATTAAAACAATCAGTATGCTTTATGGTGGCAGGTAATGAATGTGTTACAGATTTCAAAGAAATGTATTCAAATCCATTTGGTCTCTGCAATAAAAAAATTGGGGTATATATATATATAGTTTAATAAAATTGTTTTCATATCTGAAATGGAAAAATAATCAAACCTACTGGACAATTCAAACATTATTTATATTTAACTTTACTGTGATCACTATGCTCCTAAGTCTACAAAATCATAATTTGAAAGAACATATTTTTCAATGCCAATAGCTATTATGAAACTATTTTCGAGCTGTGAAAAGTCCTCATAGAATAAAAACGCTCTGTCGCATACACAAATACCAATAGAAATACACAAATCGAATCTCTATTTCTGCGAGATTTTGTTTTAAAGGCTTTAGTAGGGACGAAGAGGGTTGCAGTAATATTCTCAGGAAAATGACAGAGATGTCACGGATTTTTGCTCTGCTTAATCATTTATTGCTTGCAAATTCAATTCCCCAGCCTTTTACAGTTACTTTCAAGGACCAACAGGCTGGCATGAAATTAAATTAACAAGCAGGTTCCCATCCTGAGTTAGTGACTCCCAGCTGTCTGTCCCGTCTAGTTTCTATTGTAGTAGAAAAATTGGTGGAAAATAAGGTGCAGAAAATTGTAAGAAGCACATCAAAATCTTTAAGTTGATTTCTTCAAACTGATGAATCAATACCAGGGACAGAGGGGGGGAGATAGAATTGAAGTTAAAATTTTTAATTTACTGGCTTGTTGAAAAGCAGTGTGTTTTTGTTTTTGTAATTGCTGAGGGATGCAAGCAACATCCCTTATACATATCATAGAAGTCCAGAGATTCAGGACGGCATTTAGTTTATTAGGTATTTTATAGTAACCCAAGAGTGTTTAAAGTACTCTGCATATATTTTAAAGTGTTTTATTTTTTTATGTAAATATTAAAATTCATCACCCTATTAAATGATTCCAAAACATCCGGAGACTAAAAAATTCTCTCAACCAACCAGCTGTTTGTTTGCCTTAACGCAAACAGCTGGATGGTTGACGGAACTTTTCACTCACATATTTGGGTGGCACCTAAATATAGCCATAGAGGCCTCTCATAAGTACCCCCCAAAAAAACATATTAATCTTGACATATACCTATGATAAACAAAGATATGCAGGCTCCAAGTAAGAGCTTCATGAGGGGTGATCCACTGATAGTAAAACATTATTTAACATATTTTCCTGTGTTCACATCCCAATTAATTTTTCTACTCAGACATTAAAGTAGGGTGAGGATAGAGAGCCCAGTATTTCAGAATCATGACATCACATTGAAAACATCATCCAAGAGGCAGTGGTTAGTTGGCATATATGCATGTTTCACCATATGCTATTGTTTACCTAAAGTGGAGGCTTGGACAGGAAGTAAAATTCAGAATTTTTTTTAAGTTGTAAATTATCCAAGATTATACTTCCAGGTCTAGAAATGAATCCTGAAGTTACATAAGAACCTAACAGGCTTTATTTATCAGACTCTAAATTATTATTTTAAAAATATTAGGGATCCAACATCAACTGTAAAAACATTTACTATCTCCAATTAAAACAGTTTGCTTTGATTACAGAAATGTTAGCAGTGTAATCGATATAAATATTGTTATACAATAATTTTCAGTTTATCCATCATTTTCCAGTTTCCTCAGTCTTATTTTTCATGGTTCCAAATGTAAGCAATTTCATTGGTCTTGCTAAATTGTACCACAGTACATCTAGCAAACTACAAAACTCTATACATTACATAAATTGCTATAACAGAGTACTACATACTGAAGAGACACCTATGGTAGGACCATCAGGGTTGTTAGGAATAATCAAAAGCTGTGTGAAACCTTTCATAGCATTCATCTGCTCAAACTAAGCACAGTTCTAGCTGGTTCTATTTGATACTTTTTCTCAGTTCTAAAAAAAAAAAAAAAAGAAAATCAATGAAAAACAGAAAGGAGTAGAAATAGTGTATTAAGCCAGGTTTCAGATTGTTTTGCCTTTTAGGGGAAGGGAAAATAGTAATCTCTGTTCAAAATAGTGATTTAATCACTACTAGAGATTCTGATTTAATACTCAGAATCTGCAGATGATTTAAAGCAGTTATTGTATATGGGAATAGTTCTGAAATTTGATTCCTTTTAATTTTTTCTAATCAGTAGCTACAGTTCCAGCTATTGATATATAATGTTAATCAGAATTGCTAAATTCTATCCCGTACAATATTCTTCATCATTTAATCTGCCTGTAGTTGTGCTAATAATACAATTCAAACCTTTTTTTTCCAAATGCTAAATGATGGGAAGCTTCCTCTTTTTTAACTATGCACAGATTACTACTTTTGAGGATAAATGAAAAGTAATTTAAAGAAACATATAATTTTAATAAAATTATTGTACATGTTTTATATGGCATTCATGTGAGATTGCTTCTAAGTAAGTGTGTGTTTGTATATGTGAGAGAGAGGGAGACAGAGAGAACAAATATGTGAGTACTATAAGAAAATTTGTTTTCGTTTTAAAAAAAAATAATCACTGAGTCAAGTATTCAAAGTACTGGTCTTCTTTTGACTTTAGGTAAGTAACGGGTAAGGAAATAAATAAACAAATAAATAAATCACTTCTTTGGGAAATATCAAGGAATCTATTAACCATAGTCTATACAAAGTACTTGATAAATATATTTAAAACTGAAAATGATGGACTTTCAGAAAAAGCAAGCTTCAAGCAAAAATCACAGGGATTCTAATTGCTATCTCTAACATGGAATGGAAAAACATATGCTAATCAATATTGAACCTTCTTACCACTTCCAAGTTTGTAAGGCTATCATGGAAAATAAACTTCCACACTAAGCTCTCTGTTTTCGGAGGCAATATATCAAAATAATATTTTGCAGTTTGACAATTTAAAGTAATATTGTACAGAATAAACTTGAACGTTTGATTGTTTTGCTTCTGCAACAATCTTTGTATTAAAGGCATCAGAAAGGTACAATGACTATAGAGGAAACTATGATCATGTCAGTGTTATTTACACATATGACAGCTGAATTGAAACACCGAGGCCTTTAGGGTATTCAGACTTTCAATTAGGCCTTTGAACGAGATGGTAGTTACATATAATCAGATTTTATTTTTTAACATACTTATATGTTTGAGTATTTGGAATCTCAATCAGTCTTACAGCACAATGATTCTACAAAGCATTCATTTCTTCAGCCCCACTGTATAGTTTGTCAAATGACATGACTGTTTTTAATTCACAACTGGGACCTAGCAATAATGGTAAGTAATTCATGTATTCAAAAAATATTCGTTTTCTACTATGTGCCTGGCATTCCTCTAGGGATAAGACTCTATTAGTTTTATTGTGCAAATGCTAACATTTCTTCTTAGAGTTGTTTTCCAGAAACACCTGTTTTTCAAAAACATGCCAGGGGACAATCCAAAAACTTTTAAATAACATTTAGAGGATGGATTCATTTTAGAAATTACAGGAACCCCTTTTCAAATGCATCTTTTGACTTTCTTTTGTTATCATTAAAAGGTTCTAATATTATTTTGGCATACTTGAAAGCTTTTAACAACCTTTAAAAAAAACTTTGCAATGGTAAATTACTTAACACATCACAAAAAACAGTCTTATGAACTTGGACAAATATGGCAAAACTGGGGTTCTGTTTTTCCAGTTACTTATTTTAAGGGTCATACTGTGCCTTATGAAAATTCATTTTCCCCATATTGCAGATATGAAAAGCAAGGGGTGGGGATGAGCAAGCAAGCAAATGCTGGGTAATCATGGAGCAGAATGTAAATCTGTGGATCTCCTTCTAATAAAAAAGTCTTTCCTTCTTGACTGTACTCTTTCTTGGCAGCACTGGTAACCATGCCCCAAATCGAAAGTCTTTGCACTAAGATGGACCAGGATATTTCAGCCGAAAGATAATAGAGCAGACATTTGCAGTGTCTTCCCCAAACAGGTTAAGAGTAAGGATTGATTCTCACAGTATAGTGTACCTGGTTTGTTAATTATAATCACAGAATCATCTAAAATTCAAGGAAGCTGTCTATGACCCTTACTTATCTCAAACGCGATCAATTAAATGCTAATCTACCAGTACCTATTAGAGTCCACTGGGGTGTTTCGTTTCCTTTTGGTTTCTAAAACCAAATGGCTACTAATTTCCGTTCTATAGCACCAGAAACTTCTTTTTGTATTTTTTCGGGTCACCTCAAATACACCTCCGGATTAACATCCCAGGGGGAAAAAACGGAAAGTTCAGGTAATCTCCTGACCAATTGCTTCATATTGGAGATGTAGTTTTTCTCCCCATATTAGCATATCTCCAGTATCAGTGATGCAGATCTGCTAAACCAGAAGCTGCCAACAGGAAGCATGAGTTGCAAACCAGACCCTGTTCCCACCCCTACTCTCCCGGTGGCGAAATGGAAGTCGAGACCGCATCTACTAGTGGAGTGAGATCGTCTTATCTCCGCAATTGTAAACAACCGGCTGCACTAGGTTTGCTGAAATGTTTAAATACACTCCTGACTGCAAACACATCCACTCACCAAGTCGTGCTAACAATCTTCCCTTCTCTACTCTAGGAAAAGCATCCTAAAACTGAATTGGCAATCCACCGGTTGTGGCGTGGAAAAGTGAGGTTACATTTCCCTAGGCATGCCGCGAGGTACCTGGCACTCCGCAGATGTGTTGGCCGCTGCTAGATTCCCAGGACCACGTCTCAGGAGGAAATGAGAAAACACGCAACCCTGCACAGCTGAGCGCGTGGTTAAAGCCAACACCGACGGTTCCCAGAGCACCGACTGCTGCGTAATGGCCATCTCTTTTGACAAAGATTGGGTTATAGGGAGGACGCAGCGGGTGGGGCCCCAGACGGCGTAGGTTAGAAAGAGGTCCTGAAGTCGCCCCCACCTTGGAACTGGGGCTCTCCGAGTGAGGTTCGAAGAGAAATTCAGAAGCAAACAGGTACTAGCCCCTAGGCATCTTCTCTCAGAGAGATAGCAGGAGCGGAACCCGAGTGGCCGAGCCCGGGGCGGACACTCCAAGTGCGAGGGATGCCAAAGGAGAGGCGCCCCCTACTCTCTGTTCGGACCAAGCCTCCCCCATCCCCAGCGTCCAGGTCCACTTGTTAGAGCGCCCGGGCTCTACTCGAGAGGCCAGGCGAGGGCCCCCCTTTCATAACCGGAGGAGGAGGTTGGCAAAAGTGTCGCCTGAGAAACCCAGCGAACCTTCGAAGGGCAGCGCCCCCAGGGCCCATTTGAACTGCGAACGAGACTGACCTCCCATCTCCCCTGGGTATTACAGAGCCCTGAGCCTGACGAAGACCGAGAGAAGGAGCGGAGGTTCTGCAACCTAAGGCAGGACTCCCAGAGCCGACACAGCCCAATGCTCAGAGCCAAGAGCCGCCATCCGCCGTCTGCAGCCCCGGGGCAAAGTTCACCCTGAGTCCTTGGGGTGGGGGCTGCGAGCCAGAGGGAAGGAGGTGGGGGCCGGGAGAAACGCACCTACCTAGTCCAGGAGCAAGTTTCAATGTCGTCCCCCGGTGCAGTCCCCCGCCCTTAACCAAGTGCTCAGCCCCGCCGGGCGCTGCGGGTTCCTGGGACTTCGGGCATCTCAGCTGTTTCCTGCCGGAAGCGACTGTTAATCCACATTACTGTTGGAGCTGCAGTTCGGGCCCCCGCATAGCTCCTCTGGCTCGCGGAGGCGGTGCTCTATGTCGGCAGCCGGCGGGGGCAGGGACCGAACCTGGCTACCACCGCACAAGCGGACGCCCGCTGACAGAAGGGTGCTTACGCCCGGGGTCGTATGTATGTGCGACAGTGTGTATAAGCGTATGTGTCCGAGAAAGAGAGTGTGCGTATGTATGCGAGCAGAAGGGGTGAGCTCAGTCCCTGGGGCACTCGGAGGTGAACTCCGGGCAAAGCCCGAACCCGCCACGCTCCGGGATGCGGGTCGTCTGCACCGCTGATGGCTGTGCTGATGCTGCTGTGGCCGCCGCCGCCGCGCTCTAAGCCTGGTTGCGGTGGTGCAAAAAATGTTTCTCCGCTACTCGAGACCAAAAAACCTACCCTGTCTACTGAGCATGCCCGGTTTGACAGATCCACAGCCTAGGGTGGTTTTTTTTTTTTTTTTTTTTTCGTGTTTTTTTTCCCCTTTTCCCCAAGACTCCAGGTTTTAGCCGCAGCTGAGATGGGGGGAGGGAGGAGGAGCAGGAGGAGGAGGGCTGAGGGAGCAGGTAGCCAGCCGAGGAAGGGAGGTCGGGGAAGATCTGGATGTGAGAGTGAAAGAAGGAAGGAGAAAGCTGGGAATGGGAGCAGAGGAAGGAATATGGATCAACAAAATTTAGATTTCGTATCACAATGAGTTCCTGGGCAGGGGACTGTCGTGACCAGCTTTTATCAGTATTTTCCCGAGGATTAGGTGGGGTGGAGGGTTCGTAGGAGCGTTTGTCATCCCCAAGATGAACCTGGGACAGTGTTCAATAGTCATGACATACACAAATGTGCGTGCACACACCACACCCACACAAAGGAGCGCGATCACTCCTGCGATGTGTAAAGCCTCAGAACTGACTTAAAAAGAATGCCAAGTCTTTTGCCAGTACAACTTTGGCAAAAGAAAGAAAAAGGCGAGGAAGAGAAATTGTTAGGGTTCCTCCTTTTCCGCTCTCCCCAGCCTTTCAGAAAAGCCAAGTTCGTGACTGCAGTGCATAAGTGATCCGCAAGCTCTCGTGTGGATCTGTGGGAGAGCACTGCCGACTGTCTACCGCTGACAGTGCGATCCCAGAGAGCCAAGGCCGGCCACATGCAGCCTCCTGGAGGCACGTCAGGTCAGCAGTGACAATGTCTCCTGGAGGGGAGGCCAGCGCTCTAGCTCCCGCCCTGCCAAGCCGCCCAGGTCCCTGGGCTCCTCAACCGGCTCCGCCCCTCACCCAGCCGGGCACGAGGGCACGTACTCCAGCGAACACCCAGCGCCGCTCCAAGCCTTGGATCCCTCCCTTCCACCCTCTTCAGCTTCCTCGAAAAAGCGGAAAAGCGGAATCTGCATGCACATGAACTCTCCTCGGGAGCCTTAGGAGTCCTAGTGGGCATGGTGAGGGCTTGGGCGCCAGGCCATAGAGGAACTCTCCAGCCGCCCACATCTGCACGCCTGGGCCAGATGTGAGACTGAAGCGTGAGGCGTAGGCCCCGGATTAGAGTTTGGCTCCCCTTCCAGTAAGGGCGGCGGCGACGCCCACAGTCGCCTTCTCCTTTCTGGCTTCCCAGCGAGAGCCAGACCGTGGGAGATACCAAGTGCTGAGCCAGGGGAGATGCACCAACTGGAGAAATCCCTGTTTCACGTCCTCGCAGACCTCCTTTCCCCCAGTGCCACCTCGGCGGTAGGCAGGTAGGGGGCACGCAGAGCAGCAAAGCGCCCCGTGAGTGTTCACGGTCCTGCTAAGCTAGTCTAGGTAAAGGAAAGACAGCGCAGTGTCGAGCCTTCTTTGAGAGGAACGTTTACTGATTGTTTTCTTGAGTGAATAAGGCAGGACGTGTGTGTATGTGGCCACGCACGTTTAAAATTTTTCTGTCAAGAGCAGGGACAGGAAAGCAAGAGGCTATCAGTCAAGATGAGAGCCCGCTAGGGGTTGCAATAAGGCACTTTTGGAGCCTTGGCTGGCGCAAATTACCGGGAAGAGTTGCTCATGGCGCGGTGGGCACGCACCAAATCTTGCAGCTGTATTCCATCCTGGGTGGTGGCAGCTGCGCGAGGATGGCTTCCGGGCTGGATGGTCTCAGCGCTGTAGTGCTGGGGAACCGGATTCGGTTTCTGAAAGAAAGGTAGTATAGTGTGACGCCAGGGGGAGATCTCGGAACCATGTGTTCCCCATTTTTATGGCTTTTGATACAGGTATTTGCAAAGAGGGAACACTGTATGCACAGCACCACACCAAGGGGAGGAAATATACCGAGCTGAGCACTCTCAGGGGAAGAATCGGAGAATCGAGCATGTTTATTCCCATTGTCCCCTTTTCAACACCGCCTTCAGCTTCCTGCAGGAATCCTTTGAATCCCTTCCGCTCACCATCACCCCACCCCCACCCCACTGCTCTGGCAACAAAGAAACAAAAGATGACAACCCGACTCGGAAGGGGGATAGCAACTGCTTCCAGAACCATCTCTCTGTTGAGCTGTTGAAAAAGCAAAGGGGTAGGAATGGCTATAAAATCTGTGTCTTGCCACCAATATGTAAACGAACCTTCTTAAAACCCATTACCGTTATCTGAAACAAAACAAAAACGCGTGTATATTTTTCTTTTATTTAGGATAAATAAAAGAAAGATTCCTCTTTAAAAACTACCCGAACCCTGAACTGTAGAGGGAAAAGGCTTTCAGGATACCTCCTCAATTTCCTCCTAACAGTTCTGGGAGGAGGAAAAAAACATCTGGTCAGTCACTTCTCCAGTGACTCGAAATACTGAAATCTAAGGAAATTCTGTAACCAACGATTCAGGAAACAGTTCCTCATTAATGAAAAGGGAATTCTGGCAGGATGGGACGTGGAGAAACCATAGCAGCCATGGAAATGGAATATAGAATTTAAAACCATGATCATCTCACTCTCACATTTGCTGTCTCTTTGTTACTCGTTTTGAAGACAGAGGGAAGAAGGGACAGCTGATGCCTAGGGATTTCATCAAAGGAAACTGAGCTGGTTTCCCGGCAATTCAGCAGCCGGTTTAATCTTTTTTTTTTTTTTTAAACTCTCCTCTACTGCCTCTTCTGTATTTTCCTCACCCCTCTTACACAGCTCCCTGGAGCACTTAATTCATTTGGTTTGCACCTGTCTCCCTTTAGTTCTTTCAAAAACATTGTTCCCTTTCTAATTCCAAAGCACAGAGGGCTCTATCACTTTTCTCCTTTTCTGAAGAACTGATTTACAGCTTTTGGATGTCCACAGCCTGATTCTGTAGGTGGGTTTCCTAAAGCATTTATTCAGCTTTAGAGATTTCCCTAGACACCTTTAAGCAACAGGAAATTGCAGAATTTTCAAGTCGTTTTCTTCATGGAACCAAGATTTCTATTTCAAATGTGGATATCAGCAAGAAGGTACACCAAAGTGCTAATTTCAAAATGACCAATGTAAAGGAAAATATAGCCAATTATAATGGAGCATGCAATATGTATAGGACAGCTACCCAGTTGCCTTGATTATATTATTCAAATCATTTGCTAGGAATTTTAAAAGAGATAGGCATTTTTGTTAACAAAGACCACACACATGAGAACATACACCCTTGTATATTTATCCCCAGAATTAACGTAATTACATAAATTAAATTCAGCAAATGATCATGGAGCATCTACTGTGTTCCAGAAACTATGCCACCACTGGGAATACGTAAATAAATTGAGACTTAAAGAAGCTGAGATATTCAAAGATTTGTGAACATTTCAACAATCAAACAAGCATATACTGAGTGGCCATTACCAGGTACCTAGAACAATTCAGTCCTAGGAAACAATACTTAGATGTTTTGGCCTTGGCATTTTTAAAAGTTTGTTTAATCCATAGGTTGCAGCCTCTGCAAAGAATGCATAATGGAAAATATCACTTATTTCAATCTTGTTTGTAAGTACTCATAAGTAAAAATATAAGTACAATAATATTAGAAGACTAAAGTCAATAACAATCCCATGAAGAAAATCAATGTGAACCATCTGAAATTAAGTAGTTTTGTTCGGTTGCTTGTTTAATGGGAAGATGTTTTCAAAGGCACACTTTCAAAATATACTTCTTGAGGTGAAACATTCTTTCCTACTGCAACTGATAACAATGTCATCCAGCAATGAATGGTGCTGGCACCTTACCTTTTGGCTAAAATGACTGGAAGCTGGAAAGGTAGTTTAATTATTTTCTACCCAGTTTCCATAAACCACTGTAAAATTGCAGTCACCAGTTTGCTGCTAGAGAGTGCCCATTTCTGGCCAACTATGGGTCCCTTTGGGTGAAGGCAGCCACATTGGAGAAAGCTCACTTGAACCTGGATGTGAACAGTGGGTGGTCAGGATTCTGGATCCATCTGTTCAGAATAGAGTCAGACATGTTATTCTTCATACACCCAAGTAAGGCTCAGGAAAACAAGTGGCAGGCCAATTAAAGTCTTCTCTTTACTTATTCCTATTTGGTATTCAAATGGATCTTGTGGATATACTTTTCTGGCTAGAGTTTCAAGGAGAAGCAAAACACTTTTTTTCTTTTTAACTTTGGGCTTTAGCAAGTCACTTTGTATTTTACATAGCAAGCCCTGCTCATAGAAGTGTACATTGGGACACAATATCCCTCACTGGAAAGGCTCCATCAATGTTGCTGCACCTTAACCTCAAAACAAAATGTATCTCTAATACAGATTAATCATAACCTTCAGAAACCAAGGCTTCTCGATTGGGTGCCGTGGCAATTCATTTGTATTATTGCTATATGGGTTCAAATAATTACCTAAATTTAAAATTATAGACAGCTAAAAGAATGGCACTTTGGTCTTCATATGAAATTCACTTATATTTGATATGCATACACATAGAAATATAGTAATAACAGTAATTTGTACCATCATAAAGATAGTGTCTTCCATTGCAGATCTGAAAGCTGGCTTTATGCTAGTATTTGTGTTTTTATTGGAAATACTTTTTAAAATATTACTTTTTGGCACTTTTTAACTACCATAGTTGAAAAGGGAAAATATTGGTTTCAAAATGTATAAAGATTTCTGTTTGAGAGGTGAAATGACACTCCGGAAAAATAATTTGAAAAGAAAAAGTATAGAACAATTAGGATTGTTGTATTGGAATTTAAATGCACTTACAATTCTCTCTAACTTTGTGACCTCATCATCATAACTTTTTAAATGAATTATTGTCATGATTGACTTACAGGTAACTATTAATTTGTATTGAAATAACTAAAGCATTTAGTGCTTCTAAAATACGTGCTTAATAATCACCATAAGCAGGTTTTTATAGGCATATTAACAATTGCTATTAGATGCTAACAATTATTAGGATAAACTACCCATATATATCTTCATTCTTTCATTCATATTTTTTTCTGAAACAAAAATTTATAGAAAACCTACTATGTGCCTACTCGGGAAAGTACAGGGAAGAGAGTAGTAAAGAAAACATACCTCTGGGTGATGAACACACAATGTGAATTATAGATGATGTAATACAGAACTGTATACTTGAAATCTATGGAACTTTACTAACAATTGTCACCCCAATAAACTTTAATTAAAACAAAGAAAAAATACCTGCTCCTGCCTTTGTGGGATTACAGTCCACTGGCAGGAGACTGACATAACCAATACCACAATGAGATATATAATTCTAAATCGATGAGTGCTCTGAAGAAAATTAAAACAGTATTGGCAAGAGAACAACAGAAGAGACTTCATTTAGATTGGGGTTGTAGTGGTTCAGTAGATTCCCTAAAGTAGTGGCTACTAATCTGAGGCCTGGATAAAGAGCAGTAGTTAGTAGTCCAGGCACCTAGAAAAGAAGCTATATCATTTACATAAGAAATATCTTGGCAATGTCAAGTGCATCTGGAGTGTAGTAAGCATAAGTTGTGTATCTGGGGTGGTGAAAGCGGTGGTGGCGGTGGTGACAGAAGGCAAGAGAGGCAGAAAGGAGCAAAATCATACAAGGATTTAGGGGCCTTGATAAGGATTTTGTATTTTGCCCTGAGGACAATGGGAAGGTGTGATATGATCTGATTTACAGTTCAATGGATCTTTCCCTGTTTCAATCAAGTCCTTATATTGGCCAACTCTCAAATAATAACCTTTTTCTAGCCTTATTTTTCCTGACCTTTCTATGATCCAGAAACTCCTGGGGTGCCTTAGAAATTTTGGGGGGCATCTGTGTAGTCAAAATTATTTTCATAATTATACTAAGATATTATTTACCTTTCACTCACATTTTCTTACAAATGTACATCAATTCATTAAGTGTAAAAGAAGATATGAAAATGTAGCTATGTTCTATTAAGCCAGGCATAAAAGATAACACTACAATTCTTCTCAATTTTTTGTTTGGGAAATTATAGTACTTTTTCAAGAAAATCATATGTTAAAATGTAATGAGATTATCACTGCTTTTTTAAGTGTATCAATACATAAATATTTAATTTCTGTCTGTTTTAACTTCTGATAAATAAATACCAATATAGATAACCCACGAAGACAACAGCACTTTAGGGTCTTCAAAACTTTTTAAAAAGTGGGGAGGTCCAAGACAGCAGATTAGGTAAATACTATGCCTACTGCTTTCCAGGGACACATTAAAACTACAACTAAATTATAGAACAATCATCCTCAAGAATCATCTGAAGACTAGATGAACAGAGCCCCTATAATTAAGGATATAAAGAAGAAGCCACATCAAGATTAATAGGAAGGGATAAGACGTGAAGCAGGGTGACCCCAAACCCACAGGTCATGGTTGAGCACTGGGAAGGACACCTTGGTGATGGAGGTACCCCTGAAGAGGAAAAGCCCCACACCAGGCTCCCCAGCCCAGGGGTACTGTGCTGGAAAGAGGAGTTTGCACGGCATCTGGCAGTGAAAATCAGTGAGGACTCAGTCTGCCCTTCCCCGTGGGTGGAAGGCATTTAGAAACCCAGAGGCTCTCTTGTAGAGCCGGCACACAGACTCACTCACAAACACTCACCTGTGCTCTGGTAGAAGGGCAACAACTTGATAGGCGCCAAAGACATAAGGAGAAAGGCTGAGTTGTGTGGCTTAGGGGTGAGGGCTGGAGGGACAGCTGCCATTGTCCCTGTGTGGAGCCCACCTCACATGTAGCCCACACGAGGGTGCCATCTTTCCTACGTTGAACCCTCCCCCAAAGGGCCAAATCTGATACTATATTAGCCTGGTAAAATCCATGTTTGCACACCACTTTGGTGATGCCCTGAGTCCCTGCCCACCCAGTTAGTGCTGCATCGCTTGGGGCACTCTCAGATCCAGGGTTGCCAGCCCCCCCGCCCCACAAGCTGTGGAAGCCATTTACAGGAGGAGACAGCCCTCAGCAGCCTGGGGAAATTTTGGTGGCAGGTAGTCAGCCTCAACTTAGCCTATCATGGGTGGCTTTCTCATATCTGTGTGCCTGAGGCAAGCAGTGCCTGACTGAGGTGTTCTCAGGGCATTTTGTGAAGTGGTTAGTAACCTGGCACTGGTACAAGAACTGAATCTGCATTAACTTTGTAAAAATCATGACCCATGCCCTGTGACTCCATGGGACCTCACCCTGCTCAGCTAGTTCTCCATCACCTGAGAAACTCTCAACTCTGGGTCAACCAGCCAAGTCTGCACCACTAAGGAAGTTTTTTCAATGGCTGAGACTTACTGGCAGCTGGCAGGTGGCAACAGGCCTTGGGGAGGAGGGGAATGTGCCTTTTGATAAACTTTCCCAGGCCCAATACTGGTGACAGCAGGACTCAGTTCATAATGTGGCCACCCCCACATGCCTCCAAGTCCAGCACAGGCAGCAATCACTGCATATACCTTTGTAACTCATACCAGGTATCTCAGGGCTAGTCACAAAAAACTGGTGAATTTGGCCTGCAAAGGAGCCTCTCCCATGAGACACCAGACACAATACACCATACACCAGCTTCAGACCACACCAGAGCACTACCTGATTAGCCCCAAAAGTGGCACACCCAAAGGTTGTTCTCAACAGACAGAGGAGACCACTGGGGCAAATCCACCTCTGACGGGTCAGCTCCCACCCAGCAGCTCATATATGGTGGGCATAGCCAAGCCTTACAGCTAGTCACCTCAGAGTCAGTACCACCCACTGACATGCCAAAAGCAATCAAGGCTCAACTACAATAGGAGAATATACACAACACAAACAAGGGACACTCCTGGAACACACACACACACAGGTCCCCAAGGAGACCGAGCCACTGGACAATACAGGACACATAGTATATAAGGCCACCCTGCAAAGACTCAGAGACATGGAAGTCTACCTAATATATAGAAGCAAAAACAGAGAGGCAGCCAGAATGAGGAAACAAAGAAATACATCCCAAATAAAAGAACAGGAGAAACATCCAGAAAAAGAACTAAATGAAACGGAGGCAACCAATCTAACAGAGACAGAGTTTAAAACACTGGTGATAAGAATGCTTAAGGAACTTAGTGAGAACTTTAACAAAGAGACAATAAGCATGAGGAAGGACATAGAAATCATGAAAAAAGAACCCATCAGAAGTAAAGAACACAATAACTGAAATGAAGAATACACTAGAAGGAATCACCAGCAGATTACATGAAGCAGAGGTTACAATCAGTGATTTAGAAGAAAAGGTAGCAGAAGACACTCAATCAGAGCAACAAAAAGATAAAAGAATTAAAACGCAATCAAAGATAGTTTAAGGGACCTATGGGACATCAAGAATAACAACATTCACATCATAGGAATACCAGAAGAAAAGAGGAAGCAAGAGATCAAGAAATTATTGAGAGGAAACTTTCAAAATGATGTATTAGGTAAATGCCATGCTTCCTGCATCCCAGGATCACACCAAAATTACAAATAAATTATAGAGCACTCAACTTCAAGTATCATTTGAACACTACTTGAACAGAGTCACTATATAAGAATATAAGAAAGAGGTCACATTGAGACTGAAATTATTTAAATAAATAAATAAAGATTGAGGTAAGCTGAAAAAGAAGAAGGAGAAGAGGAAGAGGAAGAGGAAGAGGAGGAGGAAGAAGAAGAAGAAGAAGAAGAAGAAGAAGAAGAAGAAGAAGAAGAAGAAGAAGAAGAAGAAGAAGAAGGAGAAGAAGAACTAATTGAAAAAAAAATGATTGAAAATGTCCTAACCTGGTGAAAGAAATAGACATACAAGGCCAGGAAATACAAAGAGTCCCAAACAAGATGAACCCAAACAGGTCCACACCAAGATATATTATAATTAAAATGGCAAACGTTAAAGACAGAGAATCCTAAAAGCAGCAAGAGAAAGAGAACTAGTTACTTACAAGGGAGCTCTCATAAGATTATCAGCTGATTTCTCAACAGAAACTTTGCAGGCCAGAAGGGAATGACATGAAATATTCAAAGTGATGTAAAACAAGGGCCTACAACCAAGATTAATTTACTCACCACAGCTATTATTTAAAATCGAAGGAGAGATAAAGACCTTCCCAGACAAGAAAAAGCTAAAGGAATTCATTACCACCAAAAAATTATGACAAGAAATGTTAAAAGGTCTACTTTAAGAAAAAGAAAGAAGAAACAAACAAAAGAAGCACAAAAATATGAATAATAAAATGGCAATAACTATATACCTAACAATAATCGCTTTAAATGTGAAAGGATTAAATGCTGCAATCAAAAGACATAGGGTAGCTGAATGGATAAGTAACTAAGACCCATGCATATGCTGTCTTCAAGAGACACACCTCAGATTGAAAGGCACACACAGACTGAAGATAATGGGTTGGAAAAAAATATTTCAACCAAATGGAAATGAGAAAAAGGTTGGGTAGCAATACTTAAACAAAACGGACTTTAAAACAGTCTATAATAAAAGAAAAGGAAAGACATTGCATAATGATAAAGGGATCAATCCAACAGGAGGATAGAACTCTAGAAAACATCAATGCACCCCATAAGAGCACCTAAATATATAAAACAAATATTGACCATCATAAATGCAGAGATCAACAGTAACATAATCATAATAGAGGACTTTAACACCCCACTGACACCAATGGACAGATCTTTCAGACAGAAAATCAAAAAGGAAACAGTGGCCTTACATGACACACTACACCAGATGGATTGAATTGATATTTTTAGAGTATTTCACCCCAAAGCAGCAAAATATACATTCTTTTCAAGTGCCCTTGGAACATTGTTTTCTTGATAGACCACATGTTAGGCCACAAAACAAGTCTCAACAAATTTAAAAAGCCTGAAATCATATAAAATGTCTTCTCTGACCACAATGGTGTGAAACTTAAAATCAATTACAGGAAAAAAATTGAAAAACACACAAACTCATGGAGTGTAAATAGCATGCTACTAAATAATGAGTGGATCAATAATGAGATCAAGGAAGATATCAGAATATACCCTGAGACAAATGAAAATGAAAGCACAATGACGCAAAATCTATGGGACACAGCAAAAGCAGTCCTAAGAGGGAAAAATTTGCAATACAGGCCTACCTTAAGAAACAAGAAAAACCCCGAATAAACAATCTAACTTTACACTTAAAGGAACTGGAATAAGAGCAGCAAACAAATCTCAAAGTGAGTACAAGGAATGAAATAATAAAGATCAGAGCAGAAATAAACAAAATAATGGCTAAAAAGTTATAAAAGATCAATGAAACCACAAGTTAGTTCTTTGAAAAGATAAACATATTGATAAACTTTTAACCAGACTCATCAAGAAAAAAAGAGAAAGGACCCACATAAATAAAATCAGAAATAAGTGGAGAAGTGGCAGTGGACACCACAAAACTACAAAAAATATATATCAAGAAAATACTACAAGTAATTATACTCCAACAAATTGGACAATATAGAAGAAATGGATAAACTCCTAGAAACATACAATCTTGCAAGGCTGAGTTAAGAAAAAAAACAGAAAATCTGAACTGACTGATTTCTGCTAATGAAATCAAATTAGTAATCAACAAGCTCCCAAGAAGCAAAAATCCTGGACCAGAAGACTTCACAAGTGAATTTTACCAAACATTCAAAGAAGAATTGACACTTATTCTTCTCAAACTATTTCAAAAAATTCAAGAGGATGAAAGGCTTCCAAGCTCATTCTACAAGGCCACCATTACCCTGACTCCAATACCAAGACATTACAGAAAAAGAAAACTATTGGCCAATATCCTTGATGAGCATAGATGCAAAAATCCACAACAAAATATTAGGAAACCGAATTCAGCAATACATTGAAAAGATCATCATGATTAAGTGGGATTTATTTTGGGGATATAAGTGTGGTACATTATCTGCAAATCAATTAACTGTGGTACTTCATGTAAACAAAATGAAAAAATCACATGATCATATCAATAGATGCAGAAAAAAAACATTTGACAAAATTCAGCATCTATTTATATTAAATACTCTCAGTAAAGTGGGATTAGTGGAAACGTATCTCAGTGTAATAAAGGCCACATATGACAAACACACAGCTGGCATCATACCCAACAGAGAAGAGCTAAAAGCATTCTTCTTAAGATCAGGAACAAGACAAGGATATGCACTTTCACCATTTTATTTAACATAGTATTGGAAGTCCTAGGCACAGCAATCAGACAGGGGAAAAATGCAAAAGGCATCCAAATTGCAAAGGAAGAAGTAAAACTGTCATTATTTGCAGCTGACATGTTACTATATAGAGAGAATCCCAGATTACACATACACACACACACACACACACACACACACACACACAATTTAGAACTGATAAATGAATTTAGTAAAGTAGCAGGATACAAATTTAATATTCACAAATCAGTAGCATTTTTATACACCAATAACAAACTATCAGAAAGAGAAATTAAGAAAAAAAATTCATTTACAATTGCATCAAAAACATTAAATACCTAGGGATAAATTTAACTGAGGAAGTAAGACCTGTACTCAGAAAATTATAAGACATTGAGGAGAGAAATTAAAAATATACCAATCAATGGAAACATATACCATGCTCATGGATAAGAAGAATTAATGTAGTTAAAATGTCCATACTACCCAAAGCAATATATAGATTCAGTGCAATACCTATAAAAAATAGCAATGACATATCCACAGAACTAGAATACATAATCCTAAGATTTATATGGAACCATACAAGACCTCAAATAGCCACAGCAATCCTGAGAAAGAAGAACGAAGCTGAAGGTATCACACTACATGATATCTAACTATACTACTATCTATAGTAATCACAACAGCATGGTATTGGCATAAAAACAGACACGTAGGTCAATGAAACAGAATAGAGAGCCCGGAAATAAATCCATGCCTATATGGTCCTTTAATATATGACAATGGAAACAAGAATATACACACTTTGGGGTAAAGACAATCTACTCAATAAATGGGAAAACTGGACTGCTACATGCAAAAAATTGAAGCTGGACCACCTTCTTACTCCATATACAAGAATAAACTCAAAATTGATGAAATCCTTAAATGTAAGACTTTACACCATAAAACTCCTAGTAGACAATACAGGAAGTAAACTCCCAGACATTACCTTTAGTAATAGTTTTACTGATATATCTCCTTGCGCAAAGGAAACAACAACAACAAAATAAACAAATGGGAATACATCAAACTAAAATGTTTTTTGCACAGCAAGTGAAATCATCAACAAAACAAAAAGACATCCTACTGATCCTACTGAGTAGAACATATTCATCAATGATACATCTGATAAAGGGTTAATATCCAAAATTTATATTAAAAAAAAAAAAACCTCATACAACTCAACACCAAAAAAAACCCCACAAACAATCCAATTAAAAAATGGGCAGAGGACCTGAACAGACATTTCTCCAAAGTGGACATACAGATGGCCAATAGACATTTGAAAAGATGTTCAATGTCATTAATCAACAGAGAAATGAAAATAAAGACCACAATGAGCTATCACCTTATGCCTGTCATGATGGCCATCATCAATAAATCAACAAACAAGAAGTGTTGGCAAGGAAGGAGTCAAAAGGGAACCTTAATGCACTAATGGTGGGAATGCAAATTCGTGCAACCACTATGGAAAACAGTATGGACCTTCCTCAAAAAATTAAAAATAGAACTATCTTATGACCCAGCAATTACCCTTCTAAGTATTTATCCGAAGAAATCTAAGACACTAATTTGAAAAGATATGTTCACCCCTGTGTTTACTGCAGGGCTCTTCACAATAGTCATCGTATGGTAAGAACTAAAATGTCCATCAATAGATGATTGGATAAAGAAGAAATGGTACATCTATACAATGGAGCATTACTCTGCAATAAAAAACTGAAATCTGGGCCGGCCAGGTGGCTCAGGTGTTTGGAGCACCATGCTCCTAACGCCGAGGTCGCCAGTTCAGTTCCCACATGGGCCAGTGAGCTGCAGCCTCTACAGCTAAGACTGTGAACAACAGCTCTCCCTGGAGCTGGGCTACTGTGATGAGCCGGAGGTTGGCTCAGGCTGCTGAGTCCTGCCGCGGGCTACCAAGTGCAGCCATAACGGCTGGTGGCCAGCGTGACTGGCCAGCAGTCAGCGTGAGTGGCGGCAGCTGGCAAGTGCTGCTGTGAGCGGCCAACCGACTGCCTGGGGTGGGGGGAGCACAAGTCTCATAACACCAGCAGGAGCCAGGGAGCTGTGTCCTACACAACTAGACTGAGAAACAACGGCTTGAACCGGAGTAGGGGGGTGGAGGAGGAAGAGAGGGGAAAAGAAAAAAATGAAATCTTGCCATTTGTACCAACATAAATGGACCTAGAGGTTATTATGCTAAGTGAAATAAGTCAGACTGAGAAAGACAAATACCATATCATCTCACTTATATGTGGAATCTAAAGAACAGAATAAACAAGCAAACAAAACAGAAATAGATTCATAGATACAGAGAACAAAATGATGGTTGCTAGATGGGAGGAGTGTTGGGGGGTTGGGTGGAAAGGTGAAGGGATTAGGAAGTACAAATTGATAATTACAAAATAGTCAAGGGGATGTCAAGTACAGTATGGAGAATATAGAAAATAATATTGTAAAAACTGTATAGTGTCATATGGGTACCAGACTTATCGGGGAAAGTCATTTCATAAGTTATATAAACGCCTAAACACTATGTTATATACCTGAACATTAATATAAATTATATTAATTTTATTATTATTAATATTATTAATAATATTAAAATTGTATTGATATTAATTAATATTGAATGCCAACTATAATTTTATATATAATGTATAATATAATATATAATAATATAATATATATAACTATATATTATATATATTAAATAGTATATATTATATATATTTATATATATACACTCATGGGATGCAAAGCACAGTATAGTGAATAAAGTCAATGGTATTGTAATAGCTATGTATGGTGTTAGATGGGTAGTAGACTGGTTTGGGTTATCACTCTGTGAGGTGTGTAAATGCCTAATCACTGTGTCATTTTGTACGCCGAAGCTAATTAAAAAAAAAAAAAAAAACAGAAAAAAAATTTCAGAGTGTAAAGAGATCCAGAGACCAATGTCAACAACTGATCTTCTTTTCTTAAAACTGATTGTGGTTTCCCGCCTATCAGTTTCTTTAACTATTCCTAAAGTCTCAGTCTTTCGATTCACAATAAGAAATTAAATTTTGCATTGCAGCCCAGAATGACTACTTAACAACTACTGTGTGATGCATTTTGGAAGTATTCTATTCTATCCCAACCAAATCAATTGCTTTCTTAACCCAGTAACTCACACTTTGAAAAAAGTGTGGATGATCTCACTGCATTTCCAGATTTCAATAATTACTTCTAGTTTATGTCTTTGAGATTATATCCCCTGTTCCAATGTTCCTCCTGGACTCCATCTCTAACAGCTGGCTGGACAATTCCTCCTTAATATTTCAAAATTATCTCAAACTCAACTTGTTTAAAACTGAACTGATCCTCAATATATTTTTAAATAGGAAAAATGGGAAATTACAAAAGCATATCAACTTGTATTTATTTGAATCAACTAAAACCAAAAATTTACAAAGAGATGCATGAAGAAAAGACTAGGAAAAATAAATTACGATATTAATAGTGATTCATGGGATTTTAGTGATTTTATTCTTTAAATTTTTTTCTATATTTTATTTCTTATAAGTATGTATTAATTAATAATCAGAAAGCTATTATTAAAAAATAAAAACAGAACTAATCTTCCTTATTAAGTCCTATACATTTTCTTGACTTTCATTTTAAATGTTTGATTCTATTTATCTCAATATTTGCTTTAAACACAGTTTTCAGTAATAACCACTTGAATAATGTAGACTCCTCTAGAACCACTTTGTTTTTATCACCAAAGGAATTCCAATCACAGGATGGGCATAGGAAGGAGTCACCTACTACCACAAAATAGGTTCATCCATTTTCTAGGATACCTTATGCTGTGATTAAAATTCTAGATGCTAAAGGCTACTGCAGCTTTCTCTCTCTATCTTGAAATTGTGTGAAGTAAAGTTTATCCCACAGGACATCAAATGGACCTGTGGTTACAGTGGGGCAGCCTATCCTTTCATTCTAATACTATTACGAATAAAGCCTAAAATTTCTGTAGTTCCTTAAGTCTCAGTCATTAGATTCACAATAAGAAGTTGATTTTTACATTGCAATCCAGAATGAGGTCCACAGCCTGATACTGTAGGTGGGTTTCCTAAAGCGTTTAGGAAACACTTCTGCATCTTCCCGGGATGCTCTCCCTTCTCCATTTCTAGCCATCTCTCCATACTTATGAGACTCATATCCAGTACTACCTCTTCCAAGTAGTCCTCCCTGAACTTCCATCCTGAAATGCTCTCTCTCCTTTGAACTGCTAGAGCACTTTTCCTCTCTTGTCCCTTATCCCATTGCTTTGTATTATAGTTATTTATTTAGATGCTTATTTCTCCTATTACACTTTTATTTCTTTGTGGGGAGGTACATGTCCTTCTATAAATCTTGGTTACACATAGTAGGTCCTTGAGAAATAATAGGGGACAAGTTTTGAATTTAACAACTTTATTTCTTTTTTTTAATTAAAGTTTATTGGGGTGACAATTGATAGCAAAGTTGCATAGATTTCAGGTGTACAACTCTGTAATATTTCTAAAGCAAAGGATTAAAATGGGAATAAGAGAAATTGGTATCTTCTGTTTGATCCAATTTAATTTGAATTTTCATTTCCTACCTCATATAGGAAATTTTTTTTAAATATGGTGCTTTGATTTAATACCATCCTTAGTCCATGCCATGATAATGTCTAAGAGGTAATATTGTATTTAAAAAATTAGGCTTCTTGGATATGGTGTCAATAATCTATGGCCGCATATCAAATTACCTCATAACTTCATAGCTTAAAACAACATTTTACCATTTCTCACATTTTTGTGGGTTAGGTGGGAATTTTTTCCACTGGTCTTTTCTGGGCTCATTCAAGTATCTTATTCAGTTGACAGGTCACCTATAGCTGGGTTCATATCACATGGCCTTATTCATATATCTAGTGACTTCGCTGGGGTGGCTGGAACAACTGAAGTATCTGGGCCTCTCTCTCCATGAGATCCCATATCATCTGTATCAGCTAATTATTGTTGCATAACAAAAAACCCTAAAAATTAGTGGCTTAAAACAATAGCAATTTCTCACAATTGTGTGGGTTAACTACCCATTTGCTCTGTTGGTTTTTCCCTGACACATTTGTGTGGCTGTATTCAGCTGGAAGGTTACCTGGGCTGAAAGGTACAAGGTAGCCTCACTCACATATCTGGCAATAGGTTCTGGGTATTGTACGGATGCCTTAGTTGTCAGTTCTTCTCCACACAGTCTCTCATTTTTGGATAGGCTACACTAGCTGCCTTAGACGCTGGTGTCAGGGCAGCACCCCATGATGGCAAGGTAGAAGCTACAAGGCCTGAAAAGGTAAAGCTCCGAAGCACACACAGTGTTACTTCTGCTGTGTTTTATTATTCAGAGAAAATCACAGTGCCAGAGAAATAAGTTAATCTCGATAAGAAGAACTGCAAAATATTTGGCTACGCTTTTCTTTGTACAATAGGTGCAATTTAAGATATGAATTATTATAAATTCAATGTTCTACTGGATTTTGGTATACATAACTAAAATTCCAGTTTAGGTGAGAATGTTTTTCCTTTTTCTTCTTTTTTTTTTATTTAGAAGCACTGTTACATGCTCATTTTAGTTTCTCTTTCATTTTTTAACTTTTGTTATATAAGAAATCCCTGAACGCATTCTTATTTCAAAATATTTAAGGAATATAATAATAGCAAACTCGTATGCAGTAAGCTTATATTATGTTCCAGGCTTTATTTTAACTGCTTTATATAGTTTGCCTCATTTAATCCTTACAGCAAGTCTTTGAAGTGAGCAATATCACCATCATTTTGTAGATAATGAAACTGAGGCACAGAGAGATTAAGAAACTTGCCAATGTCACATAGCTAGTAAGTGGCAAAGTCACTAAGGGCTGTAACCCTACAGTATATGCTTTTAACCACTTGCTATAGTTGTTTTTAGTCTTGCCCCTACTTTCACTCTGTCAACAATTTGATATGCATTTCTTTAGCCCTAGTTCTACACATTTATGTATATAAAGATATTCATATACATTTTTCTTACATAAGTTGGATCACATTATTTGCCTGATTCTGAAACCTGCTTTTTCTACTTGAAAATACAGCAAGGGTATATATCAATACCTATAGATCTACCTAATATTTTAAACAGCTGTATAGCATTCCATTTTGTAGATATACTATAATTTATTTAACTATTTTCTGTTGATGGACACTCAGGTAGTTTCCAATATTTATTTTACAAATATTGGTACAATAAACATTCATTTAAAAAAATTATTTGGGAATATTGGGGAACAGTGTGCTTTTCCAGGACCCATCAGCTCCAAGTCAAGTCATTGTCCTTCAATCTAGTTGTGGAGGGTGAAGCTCAGCTCCAAGTCCAGTCACCGTTTTCAATCTTAGTTGCAGGGGGTGCAGCCCACCATCCCATGTGGGAATTGAACCGGCAACCTTGTTGTTAAGAGCTCACGCTCTAATCAACTGAGCCATCCAGCTGCCCCTACAATAAACATACTTGAATTTATGTTTTTCATTATAAATCGTTGTACACTTAGATGAGAATTTTTTCAGAATAGATTCCTAGAATGGATTTGATGGATTAAAGATTGAGTTGTATACTGCCGAATATCCCTTCAAAAAGGCAAGAGTATATCAAAGTGTCCATTTTCCCTACACTCAACCACACTGTACGTCATCAAACATTTTTAATTTGATGGACAAAAATATTAGTATCTCATTGATGTTTTTATATCTGCTTGTTTGTTAATAAGGTAGAACATTTTTTTCATATGGTTATTGTCTTTTTATTTCTCTTGTGAAGTGTCTATGTCATTTTCTCATTTCTCTATCGGACTATTTTCCCTTTCCTCATGGATGTGTTGGAATTCTGATATTTTCTAGTCATTACTCTTCTGTTGCATATGTTGCTGATATGTTCTCTCAGTCTATCACTTGATGTTGCCAAATCTGTAGGACTTTGCTTTCATGGAGTCTGGGTTTGTATTTTGCTTAGGATGACTTTACACCCACTTTTTTTAAAGTATCCATTTGTTTCTTCTATTGTTTTCAATATGTTTTAAAAATCATAAGTCTGAAGTATATTTTTGTTAATGGCTTCTGTTAAGGGTACAGCCTATGATTTTTCTCCATTTGTTTGACATTGTATGACAGGTCCATCCTTTTTTCAGTAATCTAAAGTTTATTATAAATTAAATTTGCCTACCTTTATACATCTTTTTCTTAAAATTCTCAATTCTGTTCCACAGGTCTGAATTACTTTCCTGAACTAATAACATACTATATTAATATTGTTTTATAGTGTACTTCGACATCTCTCCAGTAAGATGTTTCCCTTTCTGTCTCACTTTTTTTTTTAACTTTTTTTTGTTTGTTTACAGAAAAAAATAGTTTTTGTCACATTTTTCACCTATAAGAACTTTCAAGATCCTTCTACTACCCAGAATTTTTTTAATAATAACTCCACTTGTCTATCAGGAATGCTATGGAAAATTGATTGTGAATTTGGATTATTGTTATATGAAAACTAATACTTAGGAATGCATTTCATTTGTAATGATGAGCGGGGAAAAGAAAGAGGAGAGACACTACAAAGGGGCTAATTGATTTATTTAGCAATATCTAATCAATTTATTTAGCAATATGCAATAGCAAAAGACAAAGGCACTTAAAAGAATGTGCTCCATTGTGTATATATACCACAACTTCTTTATCCATTCATCTATCGAAGGACATTTTGGTTGTTTCCATGTCTTGGCCACCGTAAACAAAGCTGCAATGAACATTGGAGCACACGTGTCTTTATCTCTAAATGTTTTCAGATTTTTTGGGTAGATACCCAGAAGAGGGATTGCTGGGTCATATGGCAATTCTATTCGTAATTCTTTGAGAAACCTCCACACTGCCTTCCATAACGGCTGCACCAGTCTGCATTCCCACCAACAGTGTATGAGGGTTCCTTTTTCTCCACAGCCTCTCCAACATTTGTTATTGTTTGTCTTGTTGATGATAGCCATTCTGACTGGGGTGAGGTGATATCTCATTGTGGTTTTGATTTGCATTTGCCAGAGGGTAACGGGGGCGGGGGGTGGGGGGTGGGAGATGAGGGTAAGGGGGATCGAATATATGGTGATGGAAGGAGAACTGACTCTGGGTGGTGAACACACAATGGGATTTATAGATGATGTAATACAGAATTGTACACCTGAAATCTATGTAATTTTACTAACAATTGTCACCCCAATAAATTTAATTAAAAAAAAGAAAAAGAAAAAAAAAAAAGAATGTGCTAATGACAGAAAGTAACGGTGGTAAGACTAAACTGTATACATTGATAACAATGTCATGTCAAAGAGTATACATACATATAAGTTTAAGAGATCTCAACATATGTTTGCTATTGATCAAAAAATCACTTGGCTAAATACACAAATAACATCACTAAGCAGTATCCAAAAGCAGTAATAAAGTCTATAGGATACCAACTACTACAGTAGATGCCAAAAGCTCACCAAACTGTAGGAAAAACAGCAGTGGAAAGGCCAGGAATCAGAACCTTGCCAGGTCTGCAGTGGGGAAAGCTGAGGTGTCTCTCACAGCTGCTTGCTAGTTCCCAAGAATGTTGCTGCTGTTGCTGTTGTTGTTTCAGTTGTTACTGGAAGTCAGGGCGTCTCCTGGTGTTGTAAGCTGCATGTTGCTGGAAGTTTCCAAAATGTTAGAATGATGAAGAATCACCAATGACAAATGACAAAATTACACTGCCAAACTAGGTCTGTCTTATATATATATATATTTTTTTTAGATGTACCTTGGAGCCAAACTCCTTGTTCTAATTGTGGGAAAAATGTTAGGAAAATTTGCCTTCATTGGCTGATATTATCTTTTGTCTGTCAGCTTTTTGTTCCCCCACATGAGAGACATGTGGGGTTCCCTTCCATGAGAGACTACATGTGAGGTATTGATTAGCTTAGGGTTAAGAGAATTTCTGTCTCTTTCCCAGCAGGAGAGATATGGGATGATGTTGCTTTCTGTCTGTTTTGCCCACATCAGCAGATGAGGTGGAGAAGTAACTAAGTTATATCAGAATGACATGACAGGCATGTTGCCAGGCTTTGGAATACCTTGGGCTGATAGCAAGAACAGAAAGTGTTGTTTGTCCGAATGAGCTGGCCCTTCAGCTGGATAAGCAATATTCTTATCACAATAACTGCTGGAGCGTCCCAAACCGGCCATTCCCTGGGAGGAGCGGGGATGCAGGAACAAGGAGCTTGGCTCTAAGGTACATCTGAAAACATATGTAAGACAGATCTCAGTTGGCAATGTAATTTTGTCATTTGTCATTGGTGATTCTTCATCATTCTAGCATTTTGGAAATTTCCAAAAACACACAGCTTACACCAGGAGACGCCATGACTTCCAGCCGTGGACCTGGTGACGTCTGCCTGGTTCCCGACCCCTCCAATGTTGTTCCCATGGTTAGCCTTCTTGAGAACTGGTTAGTATTTTGAAAACTTGTATGCAGCTTGCAACTTACAGCATCAGGAGACACCCTAACTTCCAACAACAGCAACAGCAACAACGGCAACAGCAGCAACATTCTTGGGAACTAGCAAGCAGCAGTGGGAGACACCTCAGCTTTCCCCACTGCAGACCTGGCAAGGTTCTGATTCCTGACCTTTCCACTGTTGTTTTTCCTACAGTTTGGTGAGCTTTTGGCATCTACTGTAGTAGTTGCTATCCTAGAGACTTTATTACTGCTTTTTGGATGCTCCTTATTGATGTTATTTGTGTATTTAGCCAAGTGATTTTTTTTTATCAATAGTAAAGATATGTTGAGATCTCTTAACCTTATATGTATGTATACTCTTTGACATGACATTGTTATCAATGTATGTAGTTCAGTCTAAACCACCTTTACTTTCTGTCATTAGCACATTCTTTTAAGTGCCTTTGTCTTTTGCTATTGCATATTGCTAAATAAATTGATTATTTATTGCTAAATAAATCAATTAACCCCTCTCTAGTGTGTCTCTCCCCTTTCTTTTCCACACTCACCATTACAATTTCCCAGAGGAAAATTATCTGTAACACTAAGGAATAACCTTCTCTCAGAGATGAGGGTCCATAGGAGAAATTCATAGAGAAATTAGGTGAGGAGACCCCATGACGCAGATGAAGAGGATCAAATCCTTTTCTTGAGTGAAGGGCCCAAGAATTAGGTCACATAAGCTAAGTCTCTTGCTCTCACTGTCCTAGTCAACCATATTTAATTGAATAAATACATGTTTCAAATAAACAACCTTGGAGTGGAGTTATTTACTGGACAATTTTCACTTTTGCTCTCAGCAGAGATTGACTTTGTAATCTACTTGCCTGCAAAGGAGCTTTAAACTACTTGGACTTATCTTTCCACTTGTAGGAGACTACTTCCTTTACCAAATGTCAAGTAAACCAAACATTAAACAGCTCACAGTTAGTTACTCTTTTCCCCTTTCCTTTTGTTGATCAAATCTGAAGGAAAGAAAGGGGGAAAATGATTAGTAGAGCCATTTAAGAGACACAGAATCCTCTGGTCATGGCAGAATCTTCTAGAAAGATGGGGGTAGGGAAAACTATTAGTTATCTCATTTTGCAGAGCGGTTGTTGTTGTTAAATATTTACTTTATGCTTCCATTTGTTATACTTGGTAGTAATATATAGTACTATATACAGGCTTTTGTTTAGTAAGTATATTCAATTCATACTTTTAAACCTTAGAATCTCCTTAAACTCACGAGTAGACTGTTTAAATATTGTCCAACAATATTGTCCCTAAGATTGTCCAACAAGCAAAGCAAACATGATCTATTAACTTTGTTTTCAATATGCCTGTTTTCTAACTAATGTAAAGTTGTCGCACATTGTTCCTTCACAGGAAGACTGCCAAAATTACTAATATAAAATCTTTGGAGGAAAGGAGGAGAAAGTGTTTCCCCAATGTCTGCATAAAATTTAAATGAAAATAAATGTGATTTGAGTGTTAATATTCGTGGCAGCTCATTCTTCTCTGTTAATTTACATTTATATTCTTAATGTTTAGGTTGAGCCGAGGGAAATTTAAAACTCAATTTCATTAATGCTATAACTTCTATAGGAATATCAATATGCACAGAAGTTCCTATATTGTGGAGTTATTGGATGAGAATATAGCAGCTAAGCATAATTCTTGAGTGGTTATTATAGTTAAATAATTACTGTAAATTTTCACTTTCGAAATTCCTCTGGGTCCAAACCCAGTGTCCAAATAGTTTTAAAAATATGAAGCTAATACAGTAATGAATTTTAACATCTTTAAAATGGAAATATTGCATTTCTGAAACATTGTCCATCTCTGATAAATTATGATTTAAACTATTAGGTTGGTGCAAAAGTAACTGCATATAAAAAGTTAGAAATAATTGCAAAAAACACAATTACTTTTGCACCAACCTAATAGATCATTTTACATGTGCAACTATTACATTGACACACATGATGTTTGTGATAACTGCATAACTTGAGGTTTGCAAGTTCAGTTCACAAGAATTAGGGTTTTTTCATTTAGTTGCTTTTATTGCAAATATGATCACTACTCCCAGTTGGCAAAGGTACTGTGAATAGGAATACATGAGCCAAACAATAATAGACTTCCCTGAGTCTCAGATAGATAAACCTTTTTTTCTTTATAAGTTATGTACAGATATACTTTACATATAATATTTAAGGGTAATGCTATGAAGTGAGATTTTTAGGAAGAAAATCCCTGAACATCCCAGAAATCCTTAACAGAAATAACACTTTAACCCTTTTTAAATTCTCACTTTGATTATTTTGATTAGACCACTCATTAGGTCACCATGAATTATGTTTTAGAATTATATCCACTACCGACAAGTTCTACAGCTCTAAGACTTCAGACTTTTAAGCTTCTTGCATTTCTATGACATGAGACCTTTGACTTAAAGACTCAGAAATTTATCTGAGATTTCCAGTAAAGATGGTGTAGTATGTAAACACTGTGCTTGTCTACTCTCACAACCACATCAAAATTACTACTAAACTAAAGAATATGTGGTATATAAACCAAAAACAACAAAAGAACAAGACAAACAAATGAGAAACAGAAACTCATAGACACAGATAATAGTTTAGTGGTTGCCAGAGGGTAAGGGGGGTGGGGTGTGGGGGGTGGGGGGTGGGAGATGAGGGTAAGGGAGATCGAATATATGGTGATGGAAGGAGAACTGACTCTGGGTGATGAACACATAATGGGATTTATAGATGATGTAATACAGAATTGTACACCTGAAATCTATGTAATTTTACTAACAATTGTCACCCCAATAAATTTAATAAAATAAAATTAAAAAAAAGAATAATAATCATTGAGAATCAACTGAACTGTAGCTGAACCAAGTCCTACAACTAAAACATACAGAAGAAACCACCTTAAGATTGGTAGGAGGGGTGGAGACGTGGCATAGCCTTAGCCCACTCCCACGTGTGGCAGTTAAAATTTGGGAGGTATAGCTCAGTGCTGGAGGTCACCCCAGGAAGAGCAAGCGGTCCTAGCCCCACACCAAGCTCCCCACCCCAGTGTTCCGTGTCAGGGAGAGAAGTCCCCACAACTTCTGGCTGTAAAAACAAGTAGAGATTATGGCTGAGTGAGAGGGAGGGTGACTGGAGTCCCAGGTATTGCTATTAAAGAGCACACACACAGATTTACTCTCTAACAGACACATGCTCTCTGAGCTCCAGTGCTGGGGCAGCAGCTCAAAAGGTACCAGGGACATACAGGAGGAACTTAGTTTTCTGGCCTCTGGGCAAGGGCTGGAAGGGCAGCTTTCTCCTAGACAAAAGTGCTGGCAGAACTCATTGTTTCTTTGTCAAGCCTTCCCCCTCCTTGCATGCAGACTCAGGCAGCTGTGTGAGTCTCCATCATCCTGGCTAACACCTTCCCCATCCTGGTGATTCCCTGAGACCCCATCCCACCCAACTTTCGGGCATACTTAAGCTGCTACCAGTGGCTTTTCTGTCTTTGCTTCATGCTGCAGACTTTCCTAAAATCTCATAAATTTTCACAAAATCTTAAGAAGCAGTATCTGGCCTCGGCATTTCCCGTACCTCGTGCTGAGCAGCCCCAAGCCTGGCATAAACTGCAGCCACCCTCAGTTCAAGGCTTGGCCTCTCCCAGGAACTACCAAGCCCAGTGGGGGTGGTGGCTCATACCAGGTGTCCCTGAGCAGTGTACAGGCTGTGGTTGAACTTGGCCTGCAGCAAGGTCCCTCCTAGAAGGCCCGAGGCAGGCACGTCAAATAGCCAGCTTTGGACCAAGTTGGAGCATCACCCTGCTGCTTCCAAGGATGACAAACCCAAAGAGCGAAGGGGACAGGCACCAAAGCCCAGCTAAAGTAAATCCTGCTCTGTAAGGTCAGCCCCTACACAACAGCTCTTCCACTGTAGTCACAACCAGTCCTCACAAACAATCAACCTGAAAGTCAATACCTCCTATTGACGTACAGAAAAACAACCAAGGCTCAACTACAACAGGAGGGTGCATACAATCCACACAGGGACACACTTGCAGAACCTTGCTCAGGTGATCAGGGAGACTGCCTCTAGGCCCTACAGGACACCAATTACATAAGGCCGCTCTAGTAACACCAGGAAACATAGCAGCGCTACCTAATATATAAAAACAAACACAGGGAGGCAGCGAAAATGGGGAGACAAAAATATGTCCCAAAGAAAAGAACAGAACAAAGCTCTGGGGGGTGGGTGGAGGGGGAGCTAAGCAAAATGGAGACAAGCAATATACCAGATTCAGAGTTCAAAACAATGGTTTTGAGGATTTTCAGTGATCTCAGGGAGAACTTCAAGAAAGACAGGAAACACAAAAATGGAGATAGAAAATGTGAAAAGGAACCAGTCAGAAAAAAATAATAAAGTAACTGAAATGAAGAATACATTAGAGGGATTAGATAAAGCAAAAGTTTTAATCAATTTAGAAGATAAGGTAGCAGAAAACCCCCAATCAGAACAGCAAAAAGCAAACAGAATCCAGAAAAAATGAATAGAGTTTAACAGGGCTCTGGGACATCAAGCATCACAACATAGGGGTACCAGAAGGAGAGGAGAGAGAAAGCAAGGAATTGAAAACATAATTGAAGAAACAATGACTGAAAATTCCCTAACCTGGTGAAGGAAATAGACATACATGCCCAGGAAGTGCAGAGAGTCCCAAAGAAGATGAACCCATAGAGGTCCACACCGAGACACCTCATAATTAAACTGCCAAAGGTTAAAGACAAAGAGGATCTTAAAAGCAGCAGGAGAAAGGCTGCTAGTTACCTACAAGGGAGCTCCCATAAGACTGTCAGCTGATTTCTCAACAGAAACTTTGCAGGCCAGAAGGGATTGACACAAAATATTCAAAGTGATGAAAAGCAAGGACCTACAACCAAGATTACCCAGCAAAGCTATCATTTAGAATCAAAGGGCAGATAAAGTGTTACCCAGACAAGAAAAAGCTAAAGGAGTTCATCAACACTAAATGGGTGTTATAAGGAATGCTAGAGGGACTTCTTTTGAAGAAAAAAAAGATTAAAAAATGTGAAAAATAAAATGGCAATAGCTACATATCTATCAACAATTGCTGTCAATGTAAATGGATTAAATGTTCCAATCAATAGACATAGGGTGGCTGAATGGATAAGAAAACAAGACCCACACATATTCTGCCTACAAAAGACTCATTTCAGATTAAAAGACACACGCAGTCTGGAAGTAAAAGGAGGAAAAAAGATATTTCATGAAAATAGAAATGTAAAAAAGAGCTGGAGTTGCAATACTTATACCAGACTATATGGACTTTAAAACAAAGGCTATAGTAAGAGACACAGAAGGACCCAGTAATTCCACTTCTGGGTATTTATCCAAAGAAACCCAAAACACTACTTTGAGGGAATGAGTGCAACCATGTGATCATTGCAACATTGTTTTACAATGGCCAAGATGTGGAAGACACCTGGGTGTCCTTCAGTGGATAAATGGATAAAGAATTGGTGGTACATATATATATAATGGAATATTATTCAACTACAAAAAAGAAGGAAACCTTGCTACCTGCAACAACATGGATGGACCTGTAGGGTGTTGTGCTGAGTGGAATATATGAGACAGAGTACAACAGTTACAACATGATTTCACTTATAAGGAGGTGTGACAATTAAATTCGTGAACTTGTATCCAATGATGTTGCTCACCTTTTTTTATATCAGAGAGATTATTCATTATGAAGTTGTACCAACTGGAAAAACAGTTAACCAAGTTTACTATTTGGGAGTGCTAAAAAGGCTGCGTGAAAAAGTTAGACGACCTGAACTTTTTGCCAACAATTCATTGCTCTTGCATCACAACAATGTACCAGCTCACACAACACTGTCTGTATGGCAGTTTTTAGCCAGTAAACAAATAACTATATTGGAACACCCTCCCTACTCACCTGATCTGGCCCCCAATGACTTCTTTCTTTACCCAGAGATAAAGGAAATATTGAAAGAAATACATTTTTATAACATTTAGGACATCAGGGTAATATGATGACAGCTCTGATGGCCATTCCAGTAAAAGAGTTCCAAAATTGCTTTGAAGGGTAGACTAGGTGCTGGCATCAGTGCATAGCTTCCCAAGGGGAGTACTTCGAAGGTGATTGTCGCATCCAGCCCAACACAGGCAGTGAGCAAACAAGAAGGGACGGAGAAGAGTTAAGAAAGAAACCGAAATCAAGAAAGTTATGAAACAGGGGGCCAAAGGTCTCACAGTCTCAAAGGACTGAGAGCCCCAAATTGGGCCATGTTGTGGCTTTTATTATTGCACACACAAGGAAGTAACATTGTTTCCTCCACGGTCTGTGAATTTCATACATTATACTAGGAAACTGATTCGAACTAATCACTCTTGCCTGCAAGCAGCGGAACCGGAACCGTAAGTCTCAGGATAAAGGGACAAAATCTTTATGCTGAAACTTACTGAAATGAATAGATGGCGAACTGATGTTAACACATCACTGAATCTCTTCCCAAGCTGGTTGTGGGAAGGAATGCAGCCACAAATGCAGAAACTCTCCTTAGCTGGGGTAAGGTGGGGGTCTATGCCCACCTCTGTCAACCCCGTGGGTTCTCCTGTTGGTCCCCACATAGCTGCACCTGGCTTAGGTTGTTCCCCCCGTGGGGAATCTTACCCGTCATTGGATGACCAGCCATCCCCTGGGGACAAACAGGGAGACATAAGGTGTAAGCACAAAGGTGAAACAAAGTCCCTGAAAGGATTATTCTCACAGACTCCTTTCTTTAGGGTTAGGTACGATGGGATAGACAGGTAGGCTGCTGCGTGACAACAGGTGACCATAGTGGTATTCAGCAATGAGGTGTGTAGCACTTTTTCTGTGATGTGTTTGCCAACTTATTTGTCAGACCTCATATGTGGAATCTAAAGAATAAAATAAATGAAAAAACAAAACAGGCCCATAAGTACAGAGAACATTTTGATGGTTTCCAGATGGGAAGGGATTTGGGATGAATGAAAAATGAGAAGGGATTAAGAAGTACAAATTAATAGTTACAAAATAGTCATGGGGTTGTAAACTATACCATAAGGAATATAGTCAATAATAGTGTAGTAAGTATGTATGGTGTGTCAGATGGCTACTAGAGTTATCTGGGTGATCAATTCATAAATTATATAAATGTCTCTTCACTATGTCGTACACATGAAAGTAGTATAATATTGTATGCCATCAGTAATTGAAAAATTATATATATATATATATATTTTAAGAAAGAAAGCATGCTGGGCTGATACATGAGGTGGAAAATGTTTTAACTGCATGGATGCATGATCAAACACAATAAATTCAAATACTTCCAAATCAAGGAACAATTTTGGGAAAGACATTCTCTTTTCAGATTGCTTAATAACAAGCATAATGGAAAATCAGATGTTTTCCTCGTGAGATTTGTTTCAGGAAAAGTATAGATAATAACTTCAGAATTGAGGGAAAGCTGCATATATGACACAGGCGACTCCTTTCTCACTTATATAACTTATAAGGTTCATTTTCTCATCTTTGTCCCAAACAAATTAGGTAGTAAATTAAGAGTTGTATGTTCTTTCTATGAAAATATTCAGTATGAAAAATGCTTCACAGAATCTGTGGTGATTAGCCAAAGGAAGAGAAAGAACATTATTTCTATCTTAAAATACTGTCATGTGGACTCTTACAGTCCCTTCCAACCCCTACATTCAAAATGATTTGTGAATTTCGGCAGTGTGAGGGGGTGAGCCACACAGTGCTTTGGCATTTTGCAAACATTCATACATCTGTTATTATTATTATTATTATTGTTGTTGTTGTTGTTGTTGTTGCTGTTGTTATTTTACCTCTTCTGACATCATGTAGTAATAGAGATACTTCCATCTTTAAAACAGCAACACACAGTACACAGCACTTTCAATTAAATCCTATAGCTGTTTTATGTTTTAATGTTGTGCTTTGAATATAATGTGGCACTATTTTCCCCTCCTCAATGGGACATAATCGTTCTTTGATTGATTTTCTTTTACGTAGAAACAACAAATTTGTTCTGAGTTACTCATTTTCTCTGCCCAAATCCTCTTTCTACCTTTCATATATTTATTATAATGACTGGGGTTACTGGTCATCTGTTACTTTGTAACAAAGTAAAACTGGCAGCATTATCCACAAGTGTATCAAAACGTTGACATTTTTAATCCCATTCTTCAGGACACACACTATCTAGTGAAAACTCTAGTTAACTTTCTGTGTGTATCTTGCATTTGATTCCTGGTATACATATGTCTTATTAATTGAATTTGGTTGTTACTTTGCAGTCATAAATTTTTTAAATGATCATTGGTACTTCCCACAAAAAAGTAAGTTATTAAAATACTATACAAACATGGAAAGATAGTCTATGTAGAGACAGTATAATATGGTAGCTAATTATATAGGTTCTGTAGTCAGATAGACGTGGCTTAGGTTTAAATCCCAACTTCATTACTTACGAGCTCTGTGATCTTGGACAAATTATTTAACTGTGCTGTGCCTCAGTGTCTTCACCTAGAAAATAGAATAATAAAAGAAACAGTCTCAATACCCTGTTATGAGCAATAAATGAGATAACACATGTAGAGCCAAAATTTTAACTATCATTGTTATTGTGAATTCATAACTGTGAGACTAAGAATGTTCTATACTATATAATAGCACAGAATATTTAAAGCAATTTGAAAACAAACATAGGAATAGTCTTTAATATTTTAAAATATATTAATCTGTCTTTTTCATATATAGTTACTCATTCTGTTCTTCCAAAGAAAGAAACGAATAGGTGCAGCGATAGCACATTTTAGTTTAGGTGTAGCTAAAACTTTCCTGGAGGTAATAAAATGTAATATAAAACATCATCTGTTTTATCATGTACATCCAAAGAGTTTATTAAAGCTAATTAATTGAGTTTGTGAAACAAAGTTTACATGTCAGAAAATGCATGATTGCTGCCTTCCTAATTGAAAAGAAGTGCACAATAATAATAGCATTTTCCTACTAAAGGAGAAAAAAAACAAACATTGATTTGCTGTTAGATACCCAAGCTGTGATTTCTTTGATTAACATAATCTTTCATAACACACTAAAAATAGAAATTTGTATGATTTCTCACTCTCCTTGTGTTGCCAAAGGAAATTCAGTTCTGCAAACCACAAATGGATTGTGTCAACAATTACGAACAATTTGACAGTAGAACATAGTTATTGTTGAGAAACCTAATTTGGACATGGTATAAGTTGGGTGACGTCCAACCAGGTCACATTGAAGCTGTGTGATTTAGTTCAACGTTATTAGTGTTTTTTCTCTTACACTAACCTTTAAAAATTAAAAACAAAACATACACATGGGCTATGTATTCTTAATATGCAGAATCTGCAGTGAGATGTCATAGAATGAAACCAGTTTTATCACATTTTAAAAGATCCTACACATTATTTTTCTGTTAGTGAGGTGTGGATGAAACAGACCTCCTTAAAAACATTTTGTCTTTCCCTTTTTAAAGATTACATGATAAAAGAAAAATTATAGCGCTTAGAAAATGGAACACTTATCTAAACGAGTAGAAATCCTGTGAATTTTGAAAATCCAAGTGCAATTAAGAAACCTATGTATATATTAGAATTATTTCCTGAGCTTGGTACTTTTAAAATTTTATCAGCTGCTGAGATCCAGAGACCTTATGTGTTTTCTATATGCAGGGCTGACTTTTCCATTAGGCACAATGCCTAGGGCCCATATACTTTTAAGGGTCCACAAAAATGTTTTCATTGTAATTTCTTTTAACATCAGAAGAAAATATGACTATAATTAGGGTTTCTGGGTGAGAATTCCCGTTAGTGCTCAGGAATTTTTTTCGCTTTCCCATTCCTGAATCCCGAGATATAAACTGTTTTCTGTTTTCCACGATGAATCATTTCCACAAAGTAATGGCCAATACTACCAACCACTTGGGTTCCAGGAGCTGATTTTCCCAATTTCTCAATCAACTGTTCTCGAGAGTAAAGAATGAGAAAGCAAAAGAAAAAAAAATCACTAGAATGGTTGGGAATCCCCATCCGGAAACCCTAACTATCATAATATTGCATAGATATTAATAATAACAATGAATATATAAATATTTATGTTTATTTCACTGGAGTCAAAATATAATTTTAAATTTCTTTTCAGAGGAAAGGATCACAAAAGCAAAAGTGTCTATGGCCCATAGAAGTCATAATATGGCCTTGTATGTACTTCAGGAGATTATGGTAGGTTGAATAATGGCCCCCCCCCTAAAAAAATATCCATGTCTTAATCCCTGGAACCTATGAATGTTACCTTATATGGCAGAAAAGGACTTTGCAGATGTGATTAAATTAAGAATCTTGAGATGAGAAGACTGTCCTAGATTATAGGGCTAAACCTAAATGTAATCAAATATATCTTTTTAAGAGAAGGCAGAGGAAATTTGACAGACAAAAGAGGGGAAGGCAGAATGAGCATGAAGGGGAGTTTGGAGTGATGCAGCCACAAGCCAAGGAATATAGGCAGCAACCAGAGACTGGAAGAAACAAGGAATAGATTCTCCCCTAGAACCTCTGAAGGGAGCGTGGATTTGCCAACACCTTCATTTAGGCCCAGAGAAACTGTTTTTACAATTCCAGTCTCCCCACCTTTAAGAGAAAAAGTGTTTATTGTTTTAAGTTACCAAGTTTGTAGTAATTTGTTGCAGCAGCCATAGGAAACTAATACAAAGGCTATTGAACTTTAATTTGAATTTATTCATTCCTTAAATACATTTTTTCCATTTCTACTGAAAAACAAACATAAATGGTATGAAACATAATAGATATTGATGAAATAATTAACCATTCATAGTATTTAAATAAAGCAAAAATGTCATTATGCTTGAAATTAATATGAATTGTAGTCAAATGAGTAAGCAGCTCTTGTACTTTGTCTGTTCTAATTAACCAATGATAAAATTTCATCTAAAATTAACAGAAACTCAAACATATGCTTTATATCAACATCAGCTATACCTGCAACATAGAGCCAAAAACACTTTTAAAAAACCTTAAGTTGATTAACCACAGAAAACACTCATAATCATGAACACTCAATTTTTACCTCATTACCCCTTTCCTTAACAGAAAAAAAAATATTTATTTTAATCACAGGAGGAATAGATGGGGCACACATTTTCTGAGTTGCTGAACCTTGTGATTGAAATTAAGCTTTATGACACTGCTTACAGAAATAAGAAGGGCAAATGTCAATGCACTTTCAAAAACAAAAGACAAGGAATGGATTGTTAAATGGATAGAGTTAAGTGGTCTCCTGAAAAGAGCATCTACTAAAAGAGATATGCCACAGAAGCAGTCTTAATGTGTCGCTACAGATCTGTTACTGTAAGCTCTGCCTTTAACAATATCTTTAACATTTAATGTATTTGAATTTCAATGGTTTTCAGTGAGATTGATTGGTTTAAATGCTGAATGACTTGGAAAATACTTGTCCCTTTGCTCATCTTTAAATAAAGAGATGTGTATGCTAGAATTTATCAAGAACTGGGGAAGCGGTGCCTTTATTTTTCTAACATACTTTAGTCAATTTTCCTTTCCAAATTCACAGAGCCCAGGAAGCCATATTGATGTGAACATATTCCAAAGTTACTCATTCAAAAAGTAATTCGTTGCAGAAGGATGCTTTCTAATTCACTATAATTCCTTATAGATTTTTATCATTAATTTCTTCTTCTTCACATGAAAACTAAGCATGTCTACAGTGTGATTTAAATTATTTTACAACAAAGCTTTAAGAATACTTTTGCTTACAATGTATGTGCAGACAGAAACAGCCATTGCTGTGTGTTCTATGTAATCTCTTAAACTTTGAAATTCATCATGTCTATTATCCTATAACTCTGAGGGCAAAGACAATATTATTGTTCACCATTGCATTTGCAGTGCCTAGCACAGTGCATGGCTCTTCGTATTTCTTAAATGCATGACTAAGTGAATGAAAGAAGGAAGGAAGGAAGGAAGGAAGGAAGGAAGGAAGGAAGGAAGGAAGGAAGGAACTAAACAACTACAGCATCATACCAGTAGCTGTGGATGTTGTGGTGTAGAGATGTGACAGGTTAAATAACAGGACGTCAGTCTCTACACAGGTAGAAAAAGTGCCTACCTAGCCAGTATGATTATAGAAATACAGTGAATAGCCCCATGTGTCTAAAAACAGAGAATTCCTGGTCCACTTTAGTGCTAGCAATCTCACCATTAGAGAATCATTCCTCTGGGATGAATGGTTTGCATTCTCCAGTGTTGTCTTTTGAAATCCAGACATGCTGGGAGAAGATGCCATTTCCCTTACTCTTAATCATTAACACAATGATAAGAATTTGTTTATAGACTGAGCATTACTTAGGGTTCACAAAAAGACTTTGAACTTAGATCTGGGTTGGAATCTTGTTATTCTGCGTGGGAACTATGGAATACCAGCTGAAATAACTTCACTGTGCCCCAGTTACCTTATTTGTAAAATGAGGAAGAAAATATTTTCCCAGGATTGTGAAAATTAAATGAGAAATTATATGCAAATGTTATGCATGCAACTTGATGCTTAGTAAATGTTCAATAAACCACAGCCCTAATTGCTATCGAAAGAGTCTCCAACAAATTGTCCCTTTTAAAAACCAGCTGTATAAGGAATTAAAGGCTGCTCGTAGGGAGGGATTCTGGGTACTGGGAGGCACAAGTTGGCACTTGGAATCTATAGTGGTAGATTCTGGAAAGAAGAGCAAGAAGGGGCTTCCAGAAAAATGGAGGAGTGAGGTGAGCCTCTGTAAAGCTCCCCTGGAATTTACAAAGAATCGAACAACAAAAACTCTACAAAGGACTCCCTGCACAGCAGACAGGCAAGACGAAGAGGCCCACTACCGACTGAAATCACCTACAGGTGGGAGATTCGCGCAAGTGGGGGGAGGAGGAAAGGGAGAAGTGCGCGGGGACGGAGCCGAGCGGGCGCAGGACTCAGACCCAGCTCAGTGTGCCAAGCTCACTGCTTCCCGGAACTACCGCAGCTGCAGGAGATCGGACTGCTAGGGCTTCGCCAGGGCTCCACAGGGCTGAGGGGACAGCATATAAAACGGCTGAACCCAACGCTCATGCAAGAGACCTCAGAGAAAGGACTGAGGGAAAAAGGCTGAAAACGGTGGTTTCAGCCCGCACTGCTGAGCAGAGAACGGAGCCTTAGGCACTGAGACTGGCCGCCCCCTTCCTCCCCTCCCAGAGCTCACCCCTCCCCCACCTGCCCGGTGCTAGAAGTGAAACAGTAGTAGTGTCAGATCAAAACAACAGAAAATTTGCTATATTTGAGAACTGTGGCCCACAGACACCAATTCACAACCCAACTAGTTCCGGCAAAGGGGAGAGAGCTGTAGAAGCAGGACCGGCTGTGGTGGTGGTCGCCGCCATTGCTCTGGGCCACCTCTCACAGCTCACCCCACCCTGGGCCCCACCTATCTGGGCGGATCCCTGCAGGAGTAAACAGAACTGCTGAAACATACGGGCTCTGAATCAGCAGCTGGAAGAGCTTTCGAACATCAAAAGCTCTCCGCATACCCCCCAGGACACTGCGCCCTGTGACCTAGACAAACTATTAACAGAGGAGAAGCCCGATTCCAGGGAATCCCCCCATTGTGTGAGAAGCTGGAATAGTGCAGAGAAAACATAGCACTACCTTGTGAGAGAAGAAAAATAAATTGCAGTTGGAGAAATAATAAAACATTCTACCAACAAGTACTGGAAAACAAAAGAAAGACCTCTTCCTATCAACTGTTGCAGAAGTCACTCCTGTAGATGTCTAGGAAGAGAAATAGTAAACCAGTAATCGCCATGAATAACCAAGGCAACAAGATAGCTCAGAAAGAAAGTGAAAAATCTCCAGAGAAGGCACTTAAAGATACAGAAATATGTGACTTAAATGACAGAGAATTCAAGATTGCAGTTCTGAAAAAACTCAACGAGATACAAGAAAACACAGATAGGCAGTTAAATGAACTCAGAAACTCAATTAAAGAACAGCATGAGCATTTTACGAAAGAGATTGAAATTTTAAAAAAGAACCAAATAGAATTTCTGGAGATTAAGAACTCAATAGAAGAAATTAAGAATGAAATAACCAGCTTAGGTAGTAGAGTTGACCAGATGGAGGAAAGAATCAGTGACATCGAAGATAGAAACCTGGAAATGACACAGATAGAAGAAGAAAGAGACTTGAGACTTAAAAGAAATGAAAGAACTCTACAAGAACTTTCTGACTCCATCAGAAAGAGCAATATAAGAATAATGGGCATACCAGAAGGAGAAGAAAGAGAGAAGGGAACAGAGAATATATTCAAACAAATTGTCGATGAGAACTTCCCAAATTTGTGGACAGAACTGGACCCTCGAATCCAAGAAGCAAATAGAACACCTAGTTACCTCAATCCCAACAGGCCTTCTCCAAGGCACATTGTATTGAAGCTGTCTAAAATCAACGACAAAGAAAGAATCCTCAAGGCAGCCAGGGAAAAGAAGAAGGTAACTTACAAAGGAAAGCCCATTAGATTATCATCAGATTTTTCAGCAGAAACTCTACAAGCCAGGAGGGAGTGGAACCAAATATTCAAACTATTGAAAGAGAGAAATTATGAGCCAAGAATAATATATCCAGCAAAGATATCCTTTAGATATGAAGGAGGAATAAAGACCTTTCCAGCCATACAGAAGCTGAGGCAATTTTCTAATACGACCTGCACTACAAGAAATACTAAAGGAGGCTATTCGACCACCATCAACAGGGACAATTTGTGGCAACCAAAACTCAAAAAGGGGAGAGTAAAGGCCTGAACGGAATATGGGAATGGAGAAAGTAAGCGTGCTGAAGAAAATGGAATACTCTAAATATCAAACTTTCTTTTACATAAACTTAAGGGTAACCACTCAAAAAAATCCAGAACTGAAATATATACTGAAATAAAAGAAGAAACAGAGGAAACATCATAGAATACCACCACACAGAAATAATAGACAACAACAAAAAGGCAAAGAAACAATGGAGACACAGCCTTACCAGAAAACTAAAGATAGAATGACAGGAAATCCTCACATATCAATAATCACCCTAAATGTAAATGGACTGAACTCACCAATAAAAAGGCACAGAGTAGCAGATTGGATCAAAAAACTAAACCCAACCATATGCTGTCTCCAGGAGACACATCTCAGCTACAAGGACAAGCATAGACTCAAAGTGAAAGGATGGAAATTGACACTCCAAGCAAATGGTACCCAGAGAAAATCAGGTGTAGCTATAATGATATCAGATGAAACAGACTTCAAGGTGAAAAAGATAACAAGAGACAAAGATGGATATTTCATAATGGTGAAGGGGACTATACAACAAGAAGACATGACAGTCATCAATATTTATGCCCCCATTAAGGGAGCACGGAAATACACCAAGCAACTACTAACAGAACTGAAGGGAGAAATTGACCAAAACACAATTATACTAGGGGACTTAAATACATCATTGACAGCTATGGATAGATCATCCAAACAGAAAATAAATAACGAAATAGTAGCCCTAAATGACACATTAGATGAAATGGACATAATTGACATTTATAGAGCACTTCATCCTAAAACATCAGACTATACATTCTTTTCTAGTGTACATGGAACATTCTCAAGGATAGACCATATATTGGGACATAAAATCAGTCTCAACAAATTTAAAAAGACTGAAATCATACCATGCATATTCTCTGATCACAAGGCTTTGAAATTGGATATCAACTGTAAAAAGCAGCGGGAAAAAGCACAAATACATGGAGACTAAACAACATACTTTTAAAGAAGGACTGGGTCAAAGAAGAAATTAGAGGAGAGATCAAAAGATACATAGAAACAAATGACAATGAAAATACATCCTACCAAAATTTTTGGGATGCAGCGAAAGCAGTTTTAAGAGGGAAATTTATCTCATTACAGGCCTATCTCAAGAAACAAGAAAACTCCCAAATAAATAACCTCATGTTACACCTTAAAGAACTAGAAAAAGAAGAACAAGTAAAACCCAAGGTCAGCAGAAGAAATAACAAAAATTAGAGCAGAACTAAATGAAATAGAGAACAAAAGACAATAGAAAAAATTAATGTGACAAAGAGCTGGTTCTTTGAAAAGATTAACAAAATTGACAAACCCTTGGCTAGACTTACTAAGATAAAAGAGAAGACACTGATTAACAAAATCAGAAAGCGTAAAAGGGAAGTTATCACGGACACCACAGAAATACAAAGGATCATCCAAGAATACTATGAAGGACTATATGCCACCAAATTCAACAACCTAGAAGAAATGGACAAGTTCTTAGAAACATATAGCCTTCCAAGGCTGAACCATGAAGAACTGGAAAATCTAAACAGACCGATCACCAGTAACGAAATTGAATCAGTCATCCAAAACCTTCCCAAAAGCAAAAGTCCAGGACCAGAAGGCTTCACTAGTGAATTCTACCAAACCATCAAAGAGGATCTAATACCAATTCTGCACAAACTCTTCCAAAAAATTGAAGAAGAGACAGTACTCCCTAACTCATTCTATGAGGCCAACATTACCCTGATACCAAAACCTGGTAATGACTGCACAAAAAAAGAAAACTACAGACCAATATCTCTGGTGAATACCAATGCAAAAATCCAAATAAAATTCTAGCAAATTGAATACAACAATGCATTAAAAAGATTATTCATGACGACCAAGTGGGGTTCATCCCCGGGGCACAAGGATGGTTCAACATATGCAAATCCATCAATGTGATACATCATATAAACAAAATGAAGGACAAAAATCATATGATTATATCAATGGATGCAGAAAAAGCATTTGACAAGATACAACATCCATTTATGATTAAAATACTTAATAAAATAGGTATAGAAGGAAAATACCTTAACATAATAAAGGCCATATATGACAAGCCCTATGCTAGTCTCATAATTAATGGAGAAACCTGAAGCCCTTTGCTCTACGTTCAAGAACACAACAGGGCTGTCCCCTATCACCTCTGCTTTTCAACATAGTGTTGGAAGTCCTCACCAGAGCAATCAGGCAAGAGAAAGAAATAAAAGGCATCCAAATTGGGAATGAAGAAGTTAAATTATCACTCTTTGCAGATGACATGATGCTATATATAGAAAACCCTAAAGACTCCACCAGAAAGCTATTAGAAACAATCAACGAATACAGTAAAGTTGCCGGCTACAAAATCAACGCACAAAAGTCCATTGCCTTCCTATATACTAACAATGAAATCTCAGAAAAAATACAAAAAACAATTCCTTTCGCAATTGCAGCAAAAAGAATAAAATACCTAGGAATAAACTTAACCAAGGATGTGAAAGACCTATATGCTGAAAACTATAAGACATTTTTGAAAGAAATTGAAGAAGACACAAAGAAATGGAAAGACATTCCGTGCTCATGGATTGGAAGAATCAACATAGTTAAAATGGCCATATTACCCAAAGCAATATACAGATTCAATGCAATCCCCATCAAAATCCCAATGGCATATTTTAAAGAAATAGAACAAAAAATCATCAGATTTGTTTGGAACCACAAAAGACCCGAATAGCCAAAGCAATCTTAAGAAAAAAGAACAATAATGGAGGTATCACACTTCCTGACTTTGGCTTGTACTACAGGGCTACAATAATCAAAACAGCATGGTATTGGCAGAAAAACAGACACATAGACCAATGGAATAGAATTGAGAACCCAGAAATAAAACCACATAAATATGGACAGATAATTTTTGACAAAGAAGCTAAAAACATACAATGCAGCAAAGACAGCCTCTTCAATAAATGGTGCTGGGAGAATTGGATAGCCACGTGCAAAAGAATGAAACTGGACTGCTATTTGTCACCATGTACCAAAGTTAATTCAAAATGGATCAAAGACTTAAGCATAAGACCTGACACAATAAACTGCATAGAAGAAAACATAGGTACTAAACTTATGGACCTTGGGTTCAAAGAGCATTTTATGAACTTGACTCCAAAGGCAATGGAAGTAAAAGCTAAAATAAATGAATGGGACTATATGAAACTTAAAAGCTTCTGCACAGCAAAAGAAACCATTGACAAAATAAAGAGGCCACCAACTGAATGGGAGAAGATTTTTGCAAACAGTGCCTCCGATAAGGGCGTAGTATCCAGAATACACAAGGAACTCATGCAACTCAACAACAAAAAAACAAACAACCCAATTGAAAAATGGGCAGAGGACCTGAAGTGGACATACAAATGGCAAATAGACATATGAAAAATTGCTCAACATCACTAATCATCAGAGAAATGCAAATAAAAACCATGATGAGATATCACCTCACCCCAGTTAGAATGGCTGTCATCAACAAGATAAATATTAACAAGTGTTAGAGGGGCTGTGGAGAAAAAGGAACCCTCATACACTCTTGGTGGGAATGCTGACTGGTGCAGCCGTTATGGAAGGCAGTGTGGAGGTTCCTCAAAAAGTTACAAATAGAATTACCATGTGACCCAGCAGTCACTTTCCTGGGTGTCTACCCCAAAAATCTGAAAACATTTATACATAAAGACACGTGTGCTCCAATGTTCATTGCAACTTTGTTTACAGTGGCCAAGACATGGAAACTATCATTATGTCCTTCAATAGATGAATGGATAAAGAAGTTGTGGTATATATACACAATCAAATACTATTTGGGGGTAAGAAAAGATGAAATAGGAGCATTTGTGACAACAGGGATGGATCTTGAGGTTATAATGCTGAGCTAGATTACTGAGACAGAAAAAGCAGAGAACCATATGATTGCACTATATGTGGTGTATAAACCAAAAACAACAAAAGAACAAGACAAACAAATGAGAAAGAAAACCTTATAGACACAGACAATAGTTTAGTGGTTACCAGAGGGTAAAGGGGGTGGGGGTTGGGAGATGAGTGTAAAGGGTATCAAATATATGGTGATGGAAGGAGAACTGACTCTGGGTGATGAACACACAAAGGGATTTAATGCTGATGTAATACAGAATTTTACACCTGAAATCTATGTAACTTTACTAACAATTGTCACCCTAATAAACTGTAATTAAAAAAAACACTATAGATATTAAAAATAATAAAGGATATTACCAAGAAAAAAACCATACACAGAAGTTTTAGTTAGCTCTATTTTCATGTCTCCAGATTTCAGGTGGTGGAGGGTGGATGTTATTTCTGCGAGTATGTAAAGCACCCCTATCTTCAACAACTATGGCTGCTATAGCAAATGTCATGCACTGGGTGTGTTACACCACAAACATTTATTTCTCACAGTTTTTGGAAGCTGGGTAGTTCACCATCAAGTTGCCAGGATTATAGGTATCTCGTTGAGAGCTTGCTTGCAGCTTGTCCATAGTATCTTCTTGCTGTGTTCTCACATGGCACAGAGAGAGAGGTCTGGTTTTATAATTCCATTATGGGGCCTCCACCCTCATGATCTCATCTAAACCTAATGACCTCCAAAGTCCCCGCTTCCAAATACCACCACAGTAGGGATTAGGGCTTCAACATATGAATTTGGTGTGGGGAAGCACAATTCAGTCCATAGCAACCCCATTGCGAGATCATTTCATTTACAATATGATCCCATGCCATGAACACCAAAGACAGTATCATAATAAGGTGTTGGTCTCTGCATGGCCACTCATTCCTATTTGAATATGCTCATTGCCGGCATTTTCAAGCAGAACATAATATTCGGTAGAGAGCTTCCTTACTGTGCTTGTTTATGCATCAAGCACTTTATTCACTTAATAGAATTTAATATTCTTAATGTGCACTTTGATTCTTTGTGCCTTTACCTTTGTTCTGAACTTCAGGGGAGTTTCCCTCTTTGGGAAACATCAGCTTTCCAATGGATGCCATTTCTGTTCTGCCTGGGGTATTCTGTTTCATCTTGTTCAACTGCTGCTTTTGTTCAAATAGTCTTTTTCACTTTGAATTTTATTTTAATCAAACTTTTTGTTCATTTTGTATCCCTTGCAGGGGGTATGGATTAATTTATTTCCTTTTTGTCTCCCTTCCAGTAATTTTTAGTTAATCTTGGTCACACATGCTAAGCTTGTGTCTCACTGGTACTTTTCCAAATTCTCCTCTATGATTAGTTTATAGAGTGAAGGCCTTTGATAATGAGAAGGAGGATGAAGGTTCAAAAGTAGCCTTATACTTTGTAGCAGTCACTCTTTTACTCTATAGTGAACTGAAGGTAATAGGAATAGAGCTGTTAGTAACACCAAATATTTCAGGTAATTGAGATGAGTACAAATAATACATGCATATTATCGTCAGACCTTGGTGTTTATCTCCACTGTTTTTCCATGCAAGTCCCAGTGGAGCACTGGGACGTGCAATGCCTTGCACAGAAACTCCCAATAACTCATATTACTATTACCTGAAAATCTGGACTCTTTGCACTCAGATATTGGGAAAAATACTTTTTATTTTTATTAGTTGTATTACCCCTTTATTGTCTGGCTTCTATGGAGAATAGCACACATTATAAAAGACAGGTCAGAGGGGGAAACAAAATCCCGAATGAATTTGTTTCATGGGCCCAATGTAATTTAAAACTGTATAAACCAAAAACAACAAAAGAACAAGAGAAACAAATGAGAAACAGAAACTCATAGACACAGACAATAGTTTAGTGGTTGCCAGAGGGTAAGGGGGGCGGGGGGTGGGGGGTGGGAGATGAGGGTAAGGGGGATCGAATATATGGTGATGGAAGGAGAACTGACTCTGGGTGATGAACACACAATGGGATTTATAGATGATGTAATACAGAATTGTGCACCTGAAATTTATGTAATTTTACTAACAATTGTCACCCCAATAAATTTAATAAAATAAAAAAAACTGTATTCAACAGAATGAAAAGTTAAGCAACATATTAGCTAGGAAAATCCAAGGTCATAGAATAGCAGAGCTGTTTTAACAGGTGTAGAAATTCAGGCCCAGAGAAGTAAAGTGATTGGATTCAGACCAACCAGCAAATAAGTTGCCAATCTAGCGTATATTACAGGCCTTCAGACTTCAAGGCCAGGGTTCCTTTAGTCTTGCAGGGCATGTGACCTATGCATTGATACAGGGTCCAGTGCACAGAAGAGACCTACACTTTGTGTCATGCTCTGCTTTCACTGTCTTGAAATGCTTAATACTTTTTGATACAGGAATCCCCACATTTTTATTTTGCACTGGGCCCCTGGAATTATATGACCAGTGTGGAGTTTGGGTATTACAACATCAAAACTATTGCTTAATAAAGTGAGACATTGTGTTTATTGTTCTTTTGTAATTGTCAAAATTATTTACTAGGTGTTTTTGTTTGTTTTTAAGAATATTCAGTTTGTTGAACCTAAGAGAGTTAGAGTAGGGTGTGCTGTTTGGAAATCAGTTGGATCCCTCTGAAATGAATTAGGAACTTCTTTAAGGAGGGAAATAGGAAAGAGAAGGAAATTTATTGAGAGTCTATTATTCTGTGCTATGCTGTAGGCCACGCACTTTCCCCACATAATTTATTTCATTCCCACAAAAACTGAGCATAGTAGCTCTCCAACCTGCCCTACTGTGGGGATTTTGTCCTTGCATCAGAGTACTTGTTATTGTCTGTTGCCTGTTGCATGTTGGCTTCCAGGTTCTCACTCTCTGCTCTTTTCTGAGCCAACTGTACAGATGTCCCTTATTCAGGTGATTACTCCTCCCACTTCTGGAGATTGCCATACAAAGGCAGCTGCCCCTAGTTTTGATGCCATGATAGACCTAATGAATCAGAAACTTCATATGTTCCAGGCTAGTTAGAGACTTTGCGATAGCTCCTTCTATTAATTCCCATGTGTCTTCCTGGTTAAGAATCATAAGTAGAGCTTAACTCTCATTTTGTAAATGATGAAAAGGGCTAAAATGAATTAAAATATTTGTATAAGGTAAATCAGCTTGTCATTAGACAAGTTAGAATTTAAATGTTTATTTATTGACTCCTAATCTGATGCCCTTTTCAAAACACTGTGTTATCTTCTTGGATGTCTTGTTTGTCACTTGTCTGATAATATGTACATCACATGAAAACACTCAGCTGCCTCATATATTAGGATAGTGTTTCTCAAACTTCAGTGTGTATAGGAATCACCTGAGGATATTTTTAAACTATAGATTCTGATTTTGTAAGGTTGGAGCAGGGTCTGAGAGTCTGCATTTCTAACAAGCTCTTAAAATATGCCAATTCTGCCAGACCATATATTACATTTTGAATAACTAGTTATTAATACATTCTGAAAAGCTTGGCTTAAGCAGGCCAAACTTCTGATGTGAAACTACAAATATGTTGCATTGCTAATAATGATAATGATAATAATAATCACTAACAATTATTGAGAAATTTATTACATGTAATTTAATTTAATTTAATCCCCTTGTATAATTTAATCCCCTAAAAGTCCTATGAAGTGGACACAATTTTGACCCTTATTTTACAGATGAGTACATTGTTCAGAAAGATTTAAGTAATTTTCCCAAGATTACATATCAGTGACAGTTAAGATGCAAATTATATTTTCAGAATTCAATCTTGTAAGCACAGAAAATTTTTCTTTCTCCTGGAAAGTGCTAATATTTAGAAAGGTGAATGAAGAAGGAAGAAAGAAGAGGAGACAGAAAAGAACTGGTGTTTATTAAGAATCTGGTGTGCTAGAGCCTGTGCCAGTTTTCCACATTACTGTATTCCACATTACCTCATTTACTCTTCAAAACTACCACGGAAGTTAGGCATTATCATCCTCCTTCTAATGATGACAAAGTTAAGGATCAAAGATATTAAGTCAATTTTCCAAGAACACATGCTCACAGAGTTAATAAAAGGTGGCATTCAGAATTGAATACAAAATTCATGTTAAATTAATTAAACAATTTTGTTTCTTATTGGAATCAGTTAAGTGAAAGTTGGATTTATACCTTTTAGAAAGTAAATCAAGAGTCTTTAACTCAGGTCCAAAAGATCGCCATGATGTCTTTGGTTTCCTTCCTACTTCTTTGAAAAATATTATTAAGGTATTACTTCATTCTAGGAGAGTCTAGAGTGATGCAGTAGACATTATTACTAATCACTAATATTCAGTTCTGTTCTCCTCTGAGGAATTGGAAGACTATACTTCCCTCACAAGTAAGTGGGGTCATGTGCCTCTTCCTGGTTAAAAGGCTGAGCAGATATGGTATGTGTTACTCCTGGGCTGAAATACTTATGACATATGAGGTCTGACAATTAAGTTCGCAAACTGGTTGCAACGATGTTGCTAACCTTTTTTGATATCAAAGGCATTGTTCATTATGAATTTGTACCAACTGTACAAACAGTTAATCAAGTTTACTATTTGGAAGTACTGAACAGTTTGCGTGGAAAATGTTAGACAACCTGAAATTTTTTTGCCAACAATTCATGGCTCTTACATCACAATAATGCATCAGCTCACATGGCACTGTCTGTGAGGCAGATTTTTTGTTTTATTTTAATTTTTTTTTATTGGAGAATGTTGGGGAACCATGTGATTTTCCAGGGCCCAACAGCTCCAAGTCAAGTCGTCGTCCTTCAATCTAGTCGTGGAGGTCGCAGCTCAGCTCCAAGTCCTGTCACCGTTTTCAACCTTAGTTGCAGGGGGCACAGCACACCACCCCATGTGGGAATTGAACCGGCAACCTTGTTGTTAAGAGCTCACGCTCTAACCAACTGAGCCATCCGGCTGCCCCACCGGCAGCTCGTTGTCTTCAATCTAAGTTGTGGAGGGTTCAGCTCACTAGTCCATGTGGGAATCGAACTGGCAAACCTGTTGTTAAGAACCTGTGCTCTAACCACTTGAGCCATCCCGCCGCTGCTGTAAGGCTTTTTTAGCCAGTAAACAAATAACTATATTGGAACATCCACCCTACTCACCTGATCTGGCCCCCAGTGACTTCTTTCTTTACCTGAAGATAAAGGAAATATTGAAAAAAAGACATTTCGATGACATTCAGGACATCAAGGGTAATACGATGACAGCTCTAATGGCTATTCCAGAAAAAAAGTTCCAAAATTGCTTTGAAGGATGGACTAGGTGCTTGTGTCAGTCTATAGAGTACTTTGAAGGTGACCGTAGTGATATTCAGCAATGAGGTATGTAGTACTTTTTCTAGGATGAGTTTGTGAACTTAATTGTCTGACTTCATAGTGCACAATCTCAGCTCTCACTTCTTTTCTTTGGCAATTGTGGAAACTTCTATTAAAATTGTTGAGTCAAATTATTGCAGAGGTCTAGTCTAATTGTTAGGATCACCATGATAAGGAGGAAGTCTGTCCTTGAGAGCTGCCCCGACCTACACTGGATTTTGTGGAAATGAGAAATAAACATTTTCTGTGATAAGCTATTAAGATATGGTTTTTGTTACTGCATCATCAGCATAGCCTATTCTGATTAATATAGGTGGCATAGCATGCTAACCAGGCACCATTATTATATGGTCCTTATTATTACCACATTATGACATCTACAATTATTTCCCTTGCTAAGAATAAAAGGAAATGCATCCAGCTATCATTACCATGGATGATTGCCTTTTTTTTTTCTTTTTACAATGAACCTAGCTTAAGTTAGAAAACAACAATGTCTAAGTACACAAGGATTTCCTTTCATTGCTGGTCATGATAGAATACAAAAACTGTGATGCTTTTAATATAACATGGTTCTAGCCAATGGAAACTGAAGAAGCACATCTGTACATTTTTTAAAGTATTTATTTATTTATTTTTTAAGGAGGGCACAGCTCACAGTGGCTCATGTGGAGATCAAACCAGCAACCTTGGTGCTACCAGCACCACACTCTAACCAACTGAGCTAACTGGCCACCCCTTAAAAAGTATTTCTGATGGAATATTTATAGAAAGGATTACTCATCCTCTGAGTTTATAGTCTACTGAATATAACTGCGATTTAGGTAATGAGCCTGGGTCCTCATGATGAACACCTATATTCTGTGATCTCCATTAAATAGTTATGCTCAATAGGAGATATTAAGGTGTATAGCTGTTCCTGTTAACTGTTAACAGTGTAGAAGTATATGTGTTGGTGTATACACACATTATATACACATATGCATATATAAACATATATGTGTAAATATCTATATCTATATAACTTCAATATTTTTCCCATTACATTAAAATTGTGTGAAAAAATTGTTTTCAAATAATCTTAACCATTATAGGTATGAAATATATGTGTGTCTATAGATGTGTCTACTTGTGTGAGTGTGTATTTTCCCCTTCATTGTGAAAATTGTGTTGAAATATTTTATCCAAATTATGTTATTAAGCATGGGGTGAAATGAAATGTCACTACCAGGTAATATTACAATGTTCTGACTTTTTATATAATTTAATGTTGTTTCAGATTAAAGAAAGCTTAGTTTATAAAAAGGACATATTGTTGTTTATATCTTCCCCAAATAGAGTAATGCAAAAAATGCCAAAAAATAAAATAATGTATTAAAATACTTAAGGTATACTTTGGCTTTACTGTCATTACAGAACATGATGTGGTGCAAAGTCATAATGCTTCCTATGTGTTGAAGATTTTGTCAGTGGAAACTTAAAGCCAACAGTGTGAATTTTTTAAAAGATAGCCCAATTTGAAAAGTCAAGGGGGATGATGTCACAGAAAAGGCAGTGTGAGGAGAGCTTCTTGAAATCTCCTCTGGAAGTTACAGCAAATTGAACAGCTATAATTCAACAAAAAACTTCCTGCACAACACATGAGTATGCCTGAGAGACTCACATATTGAATTACCTGAAGATGGGCAAATCAGGTGAGCGAGGGAGGATGGTAGGGGGAAGTGCAGAGATATGGATCGCGGGGCCAAAGGTCGCAGACCAGAACTCACTGCAATCCAGAGCTCACTGCAGTTGTGGGAGAGGAAAGAATTCAGGATGCAGGCTCACCCTCTGTGGCCCATAGTCCTCCCTGAGGGATCAGTATATAAGATGGCTGAATCTAGCGTTCCGGGCAGAGACCTCAGGAAAGAACTCTGGCTTAAGACCTCATGGGCAGGCAGAAAACAGAAAATAAAGGCATGGAGCCTGGCTGCCTCCCCCCCACCCTCCCAGAGCTTGACCCTCACCCACCTTCCCACTGTTATAAGCAGGCTCCAGAAGAAATGGTAGCAGTGTCAGATTAAAGAACAAAATATCTACAACCTTGAGTACTGCACCAACAGTCCGGTGCACTCTGGCAATAAGGAAAGAGCTATGGGGCTGAGACACAAACGCAAGATCCGCCTCTCACAGCCCACACCATCCTCTGTTGGGCAACCAGAGCCCCTGAGACAGTCAGCGTTGGACTGCAGGGGCAGGATTGGGATTTCAGAAGCTCTGGCCATGGTGTTCTCAGCGCATTTTTGCAGGCCAGAGCAGAAACTGTACTGACTTTGGAGATACCACTGACCACACCCCATAACACCCTGGAAGCCTGTCCCACCCACATAGAGCTGCATTGCCAGGGGAACTCTGAGGGCCTGATGGATAGCCCCACCTCCGCAAGCCACAGATGAGTTTATTTCTTTTTTTTTTTTTTTACAGAATAGAACAACACCCCATATCCTGGGGCGATTGCTAGAGGGTGTTAAGCCCAGATCTGCACTGCAGCATAAAGGGGCAGTGGCTAGACAGCATTTTTCTTTGCTTTTTATTTTTTTTCTTTCTTTTTTATTCTTCTTTTTCTTTTTCTTCCCTTTTCTGTTTTTTTATTGTTGTTGTTTTTCTTTTGTTTGGTTTCTTTTGTTTTTTAGTGTTTTTCAGTTTGTTTTGTTGGGATTTTTTGTAGTTTTGTTTGTTCTTATTGTCTCTTATTTTTGTTTGTGTGTGTGTGTATTTGGGTTTTTGTTGTTGGTGGTGGTTTTGTTTTGTTTTTTATGGGGTGTTCATAGTTCCAGCACCAGTCCAGGAGCCGAGACCACAGTGAATTTGTAGAAACCACTGACCACCCTGCAGTCCAATGTACCCCCTCCCTGCCCACCTATAGCTGCATTGCCAGCGGCACTCTGGGCGCCTGGGTGACTGGCCCTATCCCCACAAACCATGGAAGGTTTTTTTTATAGCAGCAAACAATCTGCAACAGCCTGGGGAGATTTTGATGGTGAACAATGACCCCAAAACTGCACCATAACCACTCAGGAGCAGCTCTTGGGAATTTGCAAGCCTGAGATGGAAGCTGACTGCTGTGTTCTCAGGGCATGGTTCAAGGTGGTCACAGGCAAGGTACAGGCATAAGATCCAAATCATCATAAACATTGTAAAAACCCCTGGTCACGTCTTGTGACTCACTTGAACTCCACACCAAGGGCACTCTCAACACTGGGTCAACAAGCCAGACACATGCTCCTAACGAGCCTCTTTCAACAGTTGGGCTTTATGGGTAGCTGACAGTTGGCAAGAGGCATAGGGGGCCCTGGGTCTTTTGTTAACCTGTCTCAGGCCCAATATTGGTGGAAGCCAGCCTCAGTTTACAGTGAGGCTGTACCCACACATGCCTCCAGGTCCAGCACGGGCAGCAGCCAACTGCATACAGCTTTGAGGTACCTACTAGGTATCCACAGGCAGGTAACAGGCAGGGTTGAAATTGCCCCACCCAAGAGATACCAGAAATGACACACCCAGAAGCCAGCTTCAGACCACATCAGAGCATTAACAGAGTCCCGACAAGCAGCACACCCAAAGGGGATTCTCAACAGTCACAAGAGCCCACGGGACAAAGCCTCAGCTGAGAGGTCAGTCCTCACACAGCAGCGCATACACTGTGGGTGTAGCCAATCCTCATAGTCAGTCAGCCTGAGAGTCAATCCCACCTACTCATGTGCTAAAAGCAATCAAGGCAGAACTACAACAGGAAAACATACACAACACAAGAGACACCTCTGGAAAATGGACATAGGAGTTTAGAGAGACTGCACAATTCAATTACAAAGGACACATACCACATAAGGCCACCCCGTAAAGACTGAGAGACATAGCTGATCTACCTAATAAATAGAAGCAGCCAGCCTGAGGAAACAAAGAAACATGTCCCAAATAAAAGAACAGAATAAACCTCCAGAAATGGAACTAAATGAAATGGAGGCAAACAACCTACACGAAACAGAGTTTAAAACACTGATTATAAGAGTGCTTAAGGAACTTGGTGAGAATTTTAACAAAGAGATAACAAGCATAAAAAAGGATATAGAAACCACGAAAAATAACAAATCAGAAATAAGGAACACAATAAGTGCAGTGAAGAACGCACTAGAAGGAATCACCAGCAGATTAGATGAAGTAAAGGATCGAATCATGGATGTAGAAGACAAGGTAGCAGAATGCACCCAATTGAAACCAAAAAGAAAAGAAAAAAAAGAATTAAAAACAATGAAAACAGTTTAAGAGACCTGTGGGACAACATCAAGGGCAAAAACATTTACGTCATAGGAATACCAGAAGGAAAAGAGAGGGAACAAAGGATCAAGAACATATTTGAAGAAATAATGACTGAAAACTTCCCTAATCTCTTGAAGGAAAATGACATACAAGCCCAGGAAGTACAGAGTGTTCCAAAAATATGATCCCAAATAGACCCACACAAGACACATCATAGTTAAAATGCCAAAGGTTTTAAAACCACAAAGAGAGAATCCTAAAGCAGCAGAGAAAGACAGCTAGTTACTTACAAGGGAGCTCCCATGAGTCTGTCTCTTCTACAGAAATGTTGCAGCTAAAAGACAGTGACAGGAAAGTTCAAAATGATAAAAGACAATGGCCTACAAACAAGATTGCTGTACCCAGCAACGTTATCATTTAAAATTGAAGGAGATAAAGAGCTGTCCAGCAAAGAATAAGCTAAAATAATTCATTACCACAAAGCCAGAATTGGAGGAAATATTAAAGCAGCTCTTTAAGCAGAAGAAAAGTGAAAACAAAATAACAAAGACCAAAAATATGAATAATAAACAGGCAATAACTATGTACCTATCAATAATCACTTTAAATGTGAATGGATTAAATGTTCCAATCAAAAGACATAGGGTAGCTGAGTAGGTAAGAAAACAAGACCCATGCATATGCTGTTTACAAGAGATCCACCTCAGATCGAAAGATACACACAGACTGAAAGTAAAGGGATGGAATAAGATATTTCACGCAAATAGAAATGAGAAAAAAGTTGGGGTAGCAATTCTTATATCAGTCAAAATAGACTTTAAAATAAAGACTGTAATAAAAGACAAAGAAGGCCACTACATAATAATAGAGGGATCAATCCAAGAAGAGGACTTAACCCTAGTAAACATCTATGTACCCCACAGAGGAGCATCTAAATATATAAAACAAATATTGACCAACATAAAGACATACATCCACAGTAACACAATCATAGTAGGGGACTTCAACACCCCACTGACAACAATGGACAGATCCTCAAGACAGAAAATCAGTACGGAAACAGTGGCCTTAAATGTCATATTAGACCAGTTGGATTTAACTGATATTTTTAGAGCATTTCACCCCAAAGCAGCATAATATACATTCTTTTCAAGTGCACGTGGAAAATGTTCCACTTAAATAGACCACATGCTAGGCCACAAAACAAGTCTCACTACATTTAAGAAGACTGAAATCATATCAAGCATCTTCTCTGACCACAGTGCTATGAAACTAGAAATTAATTGCAAGAAGAAAACTGGAAAACATACAAACATATAGAGACTGAATAACACGTTACTAAATAATGAAAGGGTCAACAATGAGAATAAGGAAGAGAAAAGATACCTTGAGACAAACGAAAATGAAAACACAGAGACTTCATTAAATGGCAGCGTGAGGTGAGCCTCTTGAAATCTCCCGTTATTTACAAAAATTTAACAACTATAATTCCACAAAGGACTTCCTGTGCAGCAGATAGGCAAGACTAAGAGGCACACAGCTGAAATCACCTAAAGGTGGGAAAATTGGGCAAAATGGGAGGGGGAAGTGGAAATTGCAGAGACACAGGCTGTGCGGGATAGGATGCAGACTTGAGCTTGGAGCTCTGAGCTCCCTGCATTCCAGAACTACCACAGCCACGGGAGGGGGAAGAACTCAGACTGCTAGTGCTCTGCTCATGGCCCACAGTCCTGCCTGAGGGATCAGCAAATAACACGGCTGGACCCAACGTTCATGGCAGAGACCTCGGAGCAAAGACTGGGGGAAGAAGGGTGAAAACTGCAGTTTAAGTTCTCACTGCCCAACAGAGAACTGAAGGCTTAGGAACTCAGCTTAGCTGCCCCCTCCCTACCCTCCCAGAGCTCTCCTAACCACCCCTCTCCACCCTTCCAGTGCTAGAAACAGAACAATAGCAGTGTCAGATCAAAACATAGAATATTTGCAGTTCTAAAAACTGTGACCCACAGCCATGGACTCGCAGCCCAACTAGTTCCAGTGAAGTGGAGGGAGCCCTGGGTGCAGGACTGGCTGCAGTGGTGGTCGCTGCCATTGCTCAGAGCCACCACTCACAACCCACCCAGTCCCTGTCCCCACCTATCTGGGCAGATCTCTGCAGAGGAAAAGAGAGCCGCTGAAACACATAGGCTCTGAATCTTGTGCAGGAAGAGCTTTGGAACTTCATGAGATCTCCACATCCCCCCACAGAGGCGATGTCCTATGATCCAGGTGCACTGATCACAAAGGAGACGCCCACCTTCCAGGGAATTCCCCCATTGTGTGAGAAGCTGGAACAGTGCAGAGAAAATATAATACTACTCTGTGAGAGAGAATTAAAGGCTGCAGTCAGAGAGAAAATAAAACGTTCCACTAACACCTACAGGAAAATAAAAGAAATACCTCTTTTTTATCACCTGCTGCAGAACTCACTCCTGTAGATGCCTAGAAAGAGAAATAAAAATTTCTTAATTCCCATGTTTAACCAAAATAACAAGACAGCTCAGAAAAAAAAAAAAGAAAAGTCTCCAATAAATGAATGTAAAGACATGGAAATATGGGACTTAAATGACACAGAATTCAAGATTGCAGTTCTGAAAAAACTCAACGAGATGCAAGAAAACACAGACTGGTAGTTGAATGAACTCAGAAACACAATCAAAGAATAACATGAACGTTTTACCATAGAGATTGAAATTTTGACAAAAGAACCAAATAGAATTTCTGCAGATTGAGAACTTGTTAAAAGAAATGAAGACTGAAATAGCCAGCTTAATTAGTAGAGTTGACCAGATGGAGGAAAGAATCAGTGACATTGAAGATAGAAATCTGGAAATGACACAGATGGAAGAAGAGAGAGACTTGAGAGTTAAAAGAAATGAATGAACTCTACAAGAACTTTCTGACTCCACCAGACAGAGCAATATAACAATAAATGGTATACCAGAAGGAGAAGAAATGGAGATGGGAACAGAGAGTATGTTCAAACAAATAGTCGATGTGAACTTCCCAAACTATGTGAAAGAACTGGATCCTCAAATATATGAAGCAAATAGAACACCTAATTACCTCAATCCCAACAGGCCTTCTCCAAGGCACATTGTGTTGAAGCTGTCAAAAATTAACGGCGAAGAAAGAATTCTCAAGGCAGCCAGGGAAAAGAAGAGAATAACCTACAAAAGAAAGCCCATTCGAATATCATCAGCTTTTTCAGCAGAAACTGTACAAGCCAGGAGGGCATAGACTCAAATATTCAACCGATTGAAAGAGAGAAACTGTGAGCCAAAAATAATATATCCAGCAAAGATATCCTTTAGATATGAAGGAGGAATAAAGACTGTTCCAGACATTCAGAAGATGAGGCAATTTTCTCACATACTACGTGCACTACCAGAAATACTGAAGGAGGCTATTAAACAAGCATCAATAGGGAGAATTTGTGACAATAAAAACATAAAAGGGGGAGAGTAAAGCCTGAACCGGAATACGGAAATGGAGAAAGTAAGCATGCTGAAGAAAATGGAATACTCTAAATATGAAACTTTCTTTTAGATAAAGTTAATGGTAACCACTCAAAAAAAATTTCCAGAACTGAAATATATAACATAATAAAAGAAGAAACAGAAGGAAAATGTCATAGAATACCACCACACTGAAATAAAAGACAGCAACAAAAAGGCAACACCAAAAAGAAACAACGGAGACATAGACTTACCAGAAAACCAAAGACAGAATGATAGGAAATCCTCCTATATGCATAATCACCCTAAATGTAAATGGACTGAATTCACCAATAAAAAGTAACAGAGTAACAGATTGGATCAAAAAACTAAACTTCAGGCAGATGGTTGGCTCAGGTGGTTACAAAGCAAGCTGTTAACAACAATTTTGCCCATTTGATTTTGACATGGGCCAGTGAACTGTGCCCTGTACAACTAGATTGAAAACAATAGCTTGAGCTTGTAGCTGAGCCACCTGTGGGCGGCCTGTTGTCTCAGTAATTGGAGAGCAGTGGTCATAACACCAATCATGCTGGTTCAACTCCCACATGGTCCAGTGAGAAGCAATGGCTTGGTCTTGGAGCTCAGCCACCAGTGGGCGGCCAGTTGGCTCAGTGATTAGAGCGCACTAGATCATAATACCAATGTTGCTGATTTGAGTCCCACAAGGGTCAGCAAGCTGTGCCCTCCACAACTAGATTGAAAACAATGACTTGACTTGGAGCTGACCGGCGCCCCCCTCCCAAACTAGATTGAAAAAAACACAGCAACAACGATTTGACATCCTGGAAAAACACACTGTTCCCCAATATTTCCCAATAATAAAAAAATAAAAATAATAACAATAAAAAAACCTAAACCCAACCATAGGCTGCCTCCAAGAGACATCTCAACTACAAGGATAAATATGGACTTAAAGTGAAAGGATGGAAGTTGACACTCCAAGCAAATGACATCCAGACAAAAGCAGGTGTATTCATACTTATAACAGATGAAACAGACTTCAGGATAAAAAAGGTAACAAGAGACAAAATGGAAATTCATAATGATAAAGGAGATTATATAACAAGAAGACATAACAGTTATCAATATTTATGCCCCCAATCAGGGAGCACAGAAATATACAAAGCACCTACTAACAGAACTAAAGGGGGAAATTGACCAAAACTAAAGTAGGAGAACTAAATACATCATTGACAGCTATGGATAGATCATCAAAACAGAAAATAAAGAAACATTACCCTGAACGACACGTTAGATGAAATGGGCATAACAACATTTATAGAACAGTTCATCCAGGAACACCAGACTATACATTCCTTTCTATGGTACATGGAACATTCTAAAGGATAGACCATATATTGTGACATAAAAGTAGCCTCAGAAAATTTAAGAAGATTGAAATCATACCAAGTATCTTCTCTGATCACAAGGCTTTTGAAATTGGAAAACAACTGCAAAAACAAAACAAAACAAAAACAAAACAAACAAAGAAATGCAGAAAACAAACAAACAAACAAAAAACAACAACACACACACACAAGCAGGAAAAACCACAAATATGTGGAGTTTAAGAAACATACTTTTGGGACAATTCCGGAAAAATGGCGGTGTGAGGTGAGCCTCTGTAAAGCTACCCAGGAATTTACAAAGAATCGAACAACAAAAACTCCACAAAGAACTCCCTGCACAGCAGACAGGCAAGACGAAGAGGCCCACTACCGACTGAAATCACCTACGGGTGGGAGATTCACGCGAGTGGGGGGAGGAGGAAACGGAGAAGTGCGTGGAGACGGAGCCACGCGGGCACAGGACTCAGACTTAGCTCAGTGCTCCGAGCTCGCTGCTTCCCGGAGCTACCACAGCTGCGGGAGAGGGAAGAACTCGGAATGCTAGGGCTCCGCCAGGGCTCCACTGGGCGGAGGGGACAGCATATAACACGGCTGAACACAACGCTCACGGCAGAGACCTCGGAGAAAAGACTGAGGGAAAAAGGCTGAAAACGGTGATTTAAGCCCGCACTGCCGAGCAGAGAACGGAGCCTTAGGCACTGAGACTAGCCGCCCCCTCCGTCCCATCCCAAAGCTCGCCCCGCCCCCACCGGCCGGTGCTAGAAGCGAAACAGAGGCAGTGTCAGATCAAAACAACAGAAAATTTGCTGTTTTGAGAACTGTGGACCGCAGACACAAATTCACAGCCCAACTAGTTCTGGCAAAGGGGAGTTAGCTGTGGAAGCAGGACCGGCTGTGGTGGTGGTCGCCGCCATTGCTCTGGGCCACCTCTCACAGCCCACCCCGCCCCTTGCCCCACCTATCTGGGCAGATCCCTGCAGGAGTAAACAGAACTGCTGAAACATACGGGCTCTGATCAGGAGCTGGAAGAGGTTTGGAACATCAAAAGCTCTCCACATACCTATCGGGAAACTGCGCCCTGTGACCTAGATGAACTATTAACAGAGGAGAAGCCCGTCTCCCAGGGAATCCCCCCATTGTGTGAGAAGCTAGAGTAGTGCAGAGTAAACATAGCACTGCCTTGTGAGAGAGAAAAAAAAAGCCTGCAGTCGGAGAAAAAGTAAAACATTCTATCAACAAGTACTGGAAAACAAAAGAAAGACCTCTTCTTATCAACCTGTTGCAGAAGCCACTCCTGTAGATGTCTAGGAAGACAAATAGTAAACCAGTAATCGCCATGAATAACCAAGGCAACAAGATAGCTCAGAAAGAAAGTGAAAAATCTCCAGAAAAGGCACTTAGAGATACAGAAATATGTGACTTAAATGACAGAGAATTCAAGATTGCGGTTCTGAAAAAACACGAGATCCAAGAAAACACAGATAGGCAGCTAAATGAACTCAGAAACACAGTCAAAGAACAGCATGAGCATTTTATGAAAGATATTAAAATTTTAAAAAAGAACCAAATAGAATTTTTGGAGATTCAGAACTCAATAGAAGAAATTAAGAATGAAATAACCAGCTAAGGTAGCAGAGTTGACCAGATGGAGGAAAGAATCAGTGACATCGAAGATAGAAATCTGGAAATTACACAAATGGAAGAAGAAAGAGACTTGAGACTTAAACGAAATGAAAGAACTCTACAAGAACTTTCTGATTCCATCAGAAAGAGCAATATAAGAACAATGGGCATACCAGAAGGAGAAGAAAGAGAGAAGGGAACAGAGAATATATTCAAACAAATTGTTGATGAGAACTTCCCAAATTTGTGGACAGAACTGGACCCTCGAATCCAAGAAGCAAATAGAACACCTAGTTACCTCAATCCCAACAGGCCTTCTCCAAGGCACATTGTATTGAAGCTGTCTAAAGTCAATGACAAAGAAAAGAATCCTCAAGGCAGCCAGGGAAAAGAAGACGGTAACTTACAAAGGAAAGCCCATTAGATTATCATCAGATTTTTCAGCAGAAACTCTACAAGCCAGGAGGGAGTGGAACCAAATATTCAAACTATTGAAAGAGAGAAATCATGAGCCAAGAATAATATATCCAGCAAAGATATCCTTTAGATATGAAGGAGGAATAAAGACCTTTCCAGACATACAGAAGCTGAGAGAATTTTCTAATACACGACCTGCACTACAAGAAATACTAAAGGAGGCTATTCGACCACCATCAACAGGGACAATTTGTGGCAACCAAAACTCAAAAAGGGGGAGAGTAAAGGCCTGAACCGGAACATGGGAATGGAGAAAGTAAGCGTGCTGAAGAAAATGGAATACTCTAAATATCAAACTTTCTTTTACATAAACTTAAGTGTAACCACTCAAAATAAATGCAGAAGTGAAATATATACTGAAATAAAAGAAGAAACAGAGGGAAACATCATAGAATACCACCACACAGAAATAATAGACAACAACAAAAAGGCAAAGAAACAATGGAGACACAGCCTTACCAGAAAACTAAAGATAGAATGACAGGAAATCCTCACATATCAATAATCACCCTAAATGTAAATGGACTGAACTCACCAATAAAAAGGCACAGAGTAGCAGATTGGATCAAAAACTAAACCCAACCATATGCTGTCTCCAAGAGACACATCTCAGCTACAAGGACAAGCATAGACTCAAAGTGAAAGGGTGGAAATTGACACTCCAAGCAAATGGTACCCAGAGAAAATCAGGTGTAGCCATAATGATATCAGATGAAACAGACTTCAAGGTGAAAAAGATAACAAGAGACAAAGATGGACATTTCATAATGGTGAAGGGACTGTACAACAAGAAGACATAACAGTCATCAATATTTATGCCCCCAATCAGGGAGCACCAAAATACACCAAGCAACTACTAACAGAACTAAAGGGAGAAATTGACCAAAACACAATTATACTAGGGGACTTAAATACATCATTGACAGCTATGGATAGATCATCCAAACAGAAAATAAATAACGAAATAGTAGCCCTAAATGACACATTAGATGAAATGGACATAATTGACATTTATAGAGCACTTCATCCTAAAACATCAGACTATACATTCTTTTCTAGTGTACATGGAACATTCTCAAGGATAGACCATATATTGGGACATAAAATCAGTCTCAACAAATTTAAGAAGATTGAAATCATACCATGCATATTCTCTGATCACAAGGCTTTGAAATTGGATATCAACTGTAAAAAGAAAGCGGGGAAAAACACAAATACATGGAGACTAAACAACATACTTTTAAAGAAGGATTGGGTCAAAGAAGAAATTAGAGGAGACATCAAAAGATACATAGAAACAAATGACAATGAAAATACATCCTACCAAAATTTTTGGGATGCAGCGAAAGCAGTTTTAAGAGGGAAATTTATCTCATTACAGGCCTATCTCAAGAAACAAGAAAACTCCCAAATAAATAACCTCATGTGACACCTTAAAGAACTAGAAAAAGAAGAACAAGTAAAACCTAAGGTCAGCAGAAGAAAGGAAATAACAAAAATTAGAGCAGAACTAAATGAAATAGAGAACAAAAAGACAATAGAAAAAATTAATGTGACAAAGAGCTGGTTCTTTGAGAAGATTAACAAAATTGAAAAACCCTTGGCTAGACTTACTAACATAAAAATAAAGAAGACACTGATTAACAAAATCAGAAACGTAAAAGGGGAAGTTATCACGGACACCACAGAAATACAAAGGATCATCCAAGAATACTATGAAGGACTATATGCCACCAAATTCAACAACCTAGAAGAAATGGACAAGTTCTTAGAAACATATAGCCTTCCAAGGCTGAACCATGAAGAACTGGAAAATCTAAACAGACCGATCACCAGTAACAAAATTGAATCAGTCATCCAAAACCTTCCCAAAAGCAAAAGTCCGGGACCAGATGGCTTCACTAGTGAATTCTACCAAACCTTCAAAGAGGATCTAATACCAATTCTGCACAAACTCTTCCAAAAAATTGAAGAAGAGACAGTACTCCCTAACTCATTTTATGAGGCCAACATTACCCTGATACCAAAACCTGGTAAGGACAGCACAAAAAAAGAAAACTACAGACCAATATCTCTAATGAATACCGATGCAAAAATCCTAAATAAAATTCTAGCAAATCGAATACAACAATGCATTAAAAGATTATTCATCACGACCAAGTGGGGTTCATCCCCGGGGCACAAGGATGGTTCAACATATGCAAATCCATCAATGTGATACATCACATAAACAAAATAAAGGACAAAAATCATATGATTATATCAATTGATGCAGAAAAAGCATTTGACAAGATACAACATCCATTTATGATTAAAACACTTAATAAAATGGGTATAGAAGGAAAATACCTTAACATAATAAAGGCCATATATGACAAGCCCTCTGCTAATCTCATAATTAATGGAGAAAAACTGAAGCCCTTTGCTCTACGTTCAGGAACACGACAGGGATGTCCCCTATCACCTCTGCTTTTCAACATAGTGTTGGAAGTCCTTGCCAGAGCAATCAGGCAAGAGAAAGAAATAAAAGGCACCAAATTGGGAATGAAGAAGTTAAATTATCACTCTTTGCAGATGACATGATGCTATATATAGAAAACCCTAAAGACTCCACCAAAAAGCTATTAGAAACAATCAACGAATACAGTAAAGTTGCTGGCTACAAAATCAACGCACAAAAGTCCATTGCCTTCCTATATACTAACAATGAAATCTCAGAAAAGAAATAAAAAACAATTCCTTTTGCAATTGCAGCAAAAGAATAAAATACCTAGGAATAAACTTAACCAAGGATGTGAAAGACCTATATGCTGAAAACTATAAGACATTTTGAAAGAAATTGAAGAAGACACAAAGAAATGGAAAGACATTCCGTGCTCATGGATTGGAAGAATCAACATAGTTAAAATGGCCATATTACCCAAAGCAATATACAGATTCAATGCAATCCCCATCAAAATCCCAATGGCATATTTTAAAGAAATAGAACAAAAATCATCAGATTTGTTTGGAACCACAAAAGACCCGAATAGCCAAAGCAATCTTAAGAAAAAGAACAATAATGGAGGTATCACACTTCCTGACTTTGGCTTGTACTACAGGGCTACAATAATCAAAACAGCATGGTATTGGCAGAAAAACAGACACATAGACCAATGGAATAGAATTGAGAACCCAGAAATAAAACCACATAAATATGGACAGATAATTTTTGACAAAGAAGCTAAAAACATACAATGGAGCAAAGACAGCCTCTTCAATAAATGGTGCTGGGAGAATTGGATAGCCACGTGCAAAAGAATGAAACTGGACTGCTATTTGTCACCATGTACCAAAGTTAATTCAAAATGCATCAAAGACTTAAGTATAAGACCTGACGCAATAAACTGCATAGAAGAAAACATAGGTAATAAACTTATGGACCTTGGGTTCAAAGAGCATTTTATGAATTTGACTCCAAAGGCAATGGAAGTAAAAGCTAAAATAAACGAATGGGACTATATGAAACTTAAAATCTTCTGCTCAGCAAAAGAAACCATTGACAAAATAAAGAGGCCACCAACTGAATGCGAGAAGATTTTTGCAAACAGTGCCTCTGATAAGGGGCTAGTATCAAGAATATACAAGAAACTCATGCAACTCAACAACAAAAAAACAAACAACCCAATTGAAAAATGGGCAGAGGAATTGAAGAGACATTTCTCCAAAGAGGACATACAAATGGCAAATAGACATATGAAAAAATGCTCAACATCACTAATCATCAAAGAAATGCAAATCAAAACCGCAATGAGATATCACCTCACCCCAGTCAGAATGGCCATCATCAACAAGACAAATAATAACGAATTTTAGAGAGGCTGTGGAGAAAAAGAAACCCTCATACACTGTTGGTGGGAATGAAGCCTGGTGCAGCTGTTATGGAAGGCAGTGCTGAGGTTCCTCAAAGAATTACGAGTAGAATTGCCATATGACCCAGCAATCCCTCTCCTAGGTATCTACCCAAGAAATCTGAAAACATTTAGAGATAAAGACACGTGTGCTCCAATGTTCATTGCAGCTTTGTTTACAGTGGCCAAGACATGGAAACAACCAAAACGTCCTTCCATAGATGAATGGATAATGAAGTTGTGGTATATATACAGAATGGAATACTATTCTGCCGTAAGAAAAGATGATATAGGAACATTTGTGACAACATGGATGGATCTTGAGAGTGTAATGCTGAGCGAAATAAGTCAGACAGAAAAATAAGAGAACCATGTGATTTCACTGACATGTGTTATATAAACCAAAAGCAACAAAAGAACAAGACAAACAAATGAGAAACAGAAACTCATAGACAAGACAAGGGTTTGGTGGTTGCCAGAGTGTAAGGGGGGTGGTGGGTGGGGTGTGGGAGATGAGGGTAAGGGAGATCGAATATATGGTGATGGAAGGAGAACTGACTCTGGGTGATGAACACACTGATGTAAGACAGAATTGTACACCTGAAATCTATGTAATTTTACTAACAATTGTCACCCCAATAAATTTAATAAAATAAAATTTAAAAAAGGAAACATACTTTTAAAGAAAGACTGGGTCAAAGAACACATAATGGGAGAGATCAAAAGATACATAGAAACAAATAAGAATGAAAATACATCCTACGAAAATGTTTGGGATGCAGCGAAAGCACCATGTTACACCTTAAAGAACTATAAAAGAAGAACAAATGAAACTCAAAGTCAGGAGAACGAAGGAAATAATAAAAATCAGAGCTGAACTTCATGAAATAGAGAACAAAAAGAGAGTAGAAAACCTTAATCCGAAAAAGAGCACATAATTTGGAAAGATTAGCAAAATTGTTAAACCCTTGGCTAGACTCACCAAGCTAAAGAGAGAAAAGAGACAAATAAACAAAATCATAAATGAAGGAGGCGAAGTTATCACGGATGTAACAGAAGTACAAAGGATCATCCAAAAATACTATGAAGGACTTTATACCACCTAATTCAATAAGCTAGAAGAAATGGACAAGTTCTTAGAAACATATAACATTCCTAGGCTGTATCACAAAGAACTGGAAAATCTAAATGGACCAATCACAAGTAAGGAAACTGAATCTGGTATCGGAAAACTTCCCCAAAGCAAAAGTCAGGGAACAGATGGCTTCTCTAGTAAATTCTACCGAATATTCAAAGAGGATCTAATACCCATCCTATTCAAACTCTTCCAAAAATTGAAGAAGACACACTACTCCCCAACTCATTTCATGAAGCTAACATTACCCTGATTCCAAAACCTGGTAAGGATAATAGAAAAAAAAGAAAATTACAGACCAATATCTCTGATAAATACAGATGCAAAAATCCTAAACAAAATTCTAGCAAAAAGGATGCAACAATACATTAAAAAGCCTATACATCACGACAAAGTGGGGTTCATCCCAGAGGCACATGAATGGTTCAACAAATGCAAATCCATCAATGTGATACATCACATAAAAAAATAAAGTCTAAAATCATATGATTATATCGATAGATGCAGGAAAAGCGTTTCACAAGATACAACATCCATTTATGATGAAAACATTAAATAAAATCGGTATAGAAGGGAACAACTAAACATAATAAAGGCCATATATGACAAACCCCCAGCTAATATCATAACTAATGTTGAAAAACAAACCCTCTGCTGCATGTTCAGAAACACGACAGGGCTGTCCCTTACCACCTCTGCTTTTCAACATAGTGTTGGATTGTCCTAGCCAGAGTAATCTTCTTTCTCAAAAAGAGAAAAAATGAAAGGCATCCAAATTAGGAATGAAGAAGTTAAACTGTCACTCTTTGCACATGACATGATGCTATATATAGAAAACCCTAAAGAATCCAACAAAAAGCTATTAGAAAACAATTAAGGAATTAAGTCAACTTGCCAGCTACAAAATCAACATACAAAAGTTCATTGCATTCCCATATACTAACAATGAAATCTCAGAAAAATAAATAAATAAAAAATCCTTTTGCAATTGCAACAAAAAGTATAAAACACTTAGGACTCAACTTATCCAAGGATGTAAAAGACCTATACACTGAAAATTATAAGACATTTTTAAAAGAAATTGAAGAAGACACAAAGATGGCAACTCATCCTGTGTTAATCTGTTGGAAGAATCAACATAGTCAAAATATCCATATTACCCAAAGCAACATAAACATTGAATGCAATCCCCATCAAAATCCCAATGGCATTTTTTAAAGAAATAGAACAAAAAATCATCAGATATGTACGGAACCACAAAAGACCGCTAATAGCCAAAGCAATCCTAAGAAAAAAGAACAAAGCTGGAGGTATCACACTCCCTGACTTCAGGTTGTACTATGGTGCAATAATAATCAAAACAGTATAGTATTGGCAGAAAAACAGACACACAGACAAATGGAATAGAATTTAGAACCCCAAAATAAACCCACACAAATATGGACAGATAATTTTTTACAAAGAAGCTAAAAACTTACAATGGAGAAAAGACAGCCTCTTCAATAAATGGTGCTGGGAGAATTGGAAAGCCATGTGTAAAAGAAAGAAGCTAAACTGCTATCTGTAACCATGTACCAAAATTAATTCAAAATGGATCAAAGACCTAAACATAAGACCTGAAACAATAAACTGCATAGAAGAAAACATAGGTACCAAACTTATGAACATTGGGTTCAAAGAGCATTTTATGAATTCGACTCCAAAGGCAAGGGAAGTGAAAGGCAAAATAAATGAATGGGACTATATCAAACTAAAAAGCTCTGCACAGCCGAAGAAACCATCGACAAAATAAAGAGGTAACCAACTGAATGGAAGAAGATTTTTGGAAACAACGCCTCCAAAAAGGCACTAATATGCAAAATATATAAGGAAATCAGACAACCAAAAAAAATCAAAACCAAAAAACAAACAAACAAACCAAAAAACGCAATCCAATTAAAAAATGGACAGAGGACCTGAAGAGGACCTCTTCTTCAATGAGGACATACAAATGGCAAATAGACATATGAAAAGATGCTCAATTCCACTAATCATTAGAGAAATGCAAATAAAAAACACAACTAGATTCCACCTCCCTACTGTCAGAATGGCTGTCATCAATAAATCAACAAACAACAAATGTTGAGGCAGATGTGGAGAAAAGGGAACCCTTGTGCACTGTTGGTGGGATTGCAGATTGGTGCAGCCACTATGGAAAATAGTATGGAGGTTCCTCAAAAAATTGAAAATGGAACTACCTTATGACCCAGAAATTCCACTCCTGGATATCTGCCCAAGGAAATCCAAAACACTAACTTGAAAACAATATATGTACCCCTATGTTTATTCCAGCACTATTCACAATAGCTAAGATATGGAAGCAACCGAAAGCCCATCTATAGATGATTGGATAAAGCAACTGTGGTACATTTATACAATGGAGAATTACTCAGCCATTAAAGAGTGAACTCTTACCATTTGTAATAACATTAGAATATTATGCTATAGAATATTATGCTAAGTGAAGTAAGTCATACTGAGAAAGACAAACACCATATAATCTCACATATATGTGGAATCTAAAGAACAGAATAAATGAGCAAACAAAACAGAAAAGACTCAGAAATATAGGAAAAAAGTTGATGGTTGCTAGATGGGTTGGGAGTGCGGATGGGGGAGAAGTTGAAGGAATTAGAAAGTACAAATTAGTAGTCACAATGTAGTCATGGGGATATGAAATATGGTATGGGGAATATAATCAATGATGTAAAGATTATGTAGGGTAGCAGATGGGTACTGGACTTATCAGGGGGATCACTTCTTAGACTGTGTAGATGCCTGACCAATGTGCTATACACCTGAAGCTGAAGTAGAATAATACTGATTGTCCACTATAATTTAAAAAAAAAATATATATATATATATATATATATATATATATATATATATATATATAGAAGAGAGAGAGAGAGAGAGAGAGAGAGAGAGCCAAAAATGTATACATATTTTAAGAAAGGAAAAAACTGTATTAAAATTATGCTGATGGTAAGCACTTTGAGCACCCCTTGTAATTGCAGAAGTCAAATGTGACTTGTGTTCATCTTTCGTTATTGGTATATATTGAGTATTACAATTTTAATAGTTTTTTCCTTTCTTAAAATGTGTATACATTTTTTGGCACCGTGTGTGTGTTTGTGTGTGTGTGTGTGTGTGTGTGTGTGTGTATTCATGGGATGTAAAGTACAGCATTGGTAATATAGTCAATGGTATTGTAACAGCTATATGCAATAGCAGAGGTGTAATAGATTGGGGGCTATCACTTTGTGAAATGTGTAAATGTCTAACTATTGTGTTGCTTTGTACACCTGAAACTAATAAAAAGAAATGTCAAGGAAATAATCAAGATTTGAATTTGCATCAACACAAGAGTTTGTTTTTGTTGTTTTTTTTAGTATTTTCATATAAGATTGCTTGTCACATTGCCAGCCAAAAGAAGCCGCATATTCTTTGAGGGTTATGGTGAAGCCATGTGCTCTGGAAAAGATAAAACTAGATTGTGACTTAGAGAAAACAATGCAAATGCTGGTGGTGTTTCTGTCAAATCCATTGACTCCATAATTGATATTTTTATTCTAATATTTTGAAATCAGACATGAAGAAATTGGCAGCTAAATTAAACACCTCAGACCTATGGTACTGTAGAATTTTTCAACTTCCTGAAAGCCTGAGCTTTGAATCACCTTTTTAAAGAGGTCTTGTGAAGAAATAACAGAATTTGAAATGTTTGTCTATACATGGTTTTGCTGGCCTAAACAAGTCCTAAAGTGCTTAATTGAAATACATGGAGAAGTTAATTAATCAATTTATTTATTTATTTATTTATTTATTTATTTATTTATTTGTTACAGAATGACGTTTGACTCATTTGATGACTTTTGGCCATACAGATAAGAGAAATCTTTTCATTCAAGGTCCTGCAATCACCATTAGTTTGCCATGGGAAAAATTTACATATTTCGTTGTTATTGTTTTTATTTTTGCCAAGCTTGCTATTCTGCAGGTAGTGATTGGAATCAGGCAACTTTACAAACTTTATAAACTTGGACAAACACCTTGTATGGGTAGATCCAGACTGCTGAAGCTTGGACAATTTATCTATGGGCAGAAATTTGTGCATACCTAAACCCATTACCAAATTACGTTACATTTCCTGCTCAGGTGATGTTGAAATTGAAGCATTGATTTATAATTCCTCCCTTAGTAAAATGCACAGAATCAAAAATGGAAATTCTGCCAAAAGATTTGGTTTGAGAACAAAGGACATGTTGGGACATGATTTCAATTGGAGAATCTTGGAGAATTCTGAGGCTCTATGACAAGTTTATTCTCATCTGTGAAAGCTATGTGATTCAAATTGTTATTCTATATAATTTTGTGAGTCAGAGTTTTTAGCACTTGTGGCCATCAAAAGTCATTTGGTGACTCAAATTGCATGTGTTGTCATCTGAATTTTAAATTCGTATTCAAAACAAAAAAAGGCATTCTCATTGAAATGTACTTTGGAGCTAAAATAAAATTTGCATTTTGTCTTTAGATTTGGAATGTTTTCATGCATGAGAGAGATATGCTTTAAAAGTTTATATTATGTTTATGTGAAGGAAACAATATAATTATTAACATTTTCTGGAAGAGGGCAAAATTTATATAAAATTCTCAGAGGTATCTGCAAACCCAAAGAGGTTAAAAATTTCAGAATTATGCTTTCAGTTTTTAAAAATAATTTTTTATTCATTCAATAGTTCCATATGTAAAAATTCACCCTGAGGAAATAATGAGAAAATTGTTCAGAAATTTAAATATCAAGATGTTTATTATAATGCTATTTATAGTAATGAAAACAATTAAGAGCAACTTAAATTCTCACTGTTAGGAAATGTTTAAAAATTAACAAATGTTCTTATGATGGAATATTACATAGCCATTTGATATTATAATGAAAAACTTTTTAATAATATAAGAATATAAAGTATAATCTTATGATAAGCTGATATAAAAATCATAATATATTTCAACTGTATAAAATTTATTAAACTATTTTGAAAGGTGTTTGCTGAAAAATTAACAGTGATCATCTAAAGATAGCAGGTTTATGAAAAGACCATTATTTTTCTTTATACATCTTTACAAAATTTACAAAATCAGTATATGTGATTTTTAAAATTGATGCGGAAAGCATTAAAAAGAAAAAAAGAATCCATACAAAAAGGTTTTTGCACAGCAATCTTCTTGTAATGTATGTTATTTTAAAAATTGTTTCAATTAAAGAAATTATATGCTATAAAGAAATAGTAATCCTGAAGATTAATTTTATTCATCTTTCCACGTTAGGCAGTTGTTTAGACATTGAAGCATCAAGCACTGATGTTTTTTCAGGATTTGGGGACAGATGCATACAAAATTCTGGTTTTCAGGTGCTGTACACTAACAGTGAAGACACAGAACTCATAGATTTTTTGTTTGCTTGTTTTCAATGCTGGTTTAGGATATTTGGGAATTCAAATTCCTCAAATAATCTGCAGTCAGTTGCCACAGAAATATGGGGGGAAAAGTGTGGCAAGTGCCTATTTTTAAATCTGCAATTCTTCCTGGAATACTTCCACTGAAAGCACAAAGGGTATAGAAATCTAAGTTAAGCACATTTGGGAATACAGAAGAATCTCAAGCAACATATTCTCTCATCAACTAGATGTGTTCAGATAGGTCGGTAGAATTTTGCCTATGGCTATATGAGCTGTTTTGCCCCAGAGACATCAATTTCAATTTTCTCTTTGGGAATCACTGCCATACAAAGTTATTCATAGGATTCTTTTTCTTATTAGAAATACTTTCTCTTCTTTACCAACCCCACCTCTACCCCTCAAAAATCCAAGCCATTTACCTGAAATTTTCACTAAACTTGATAGTGTAAATAAAATAATGTTTTCCCTCAAAAATGTAAGCCATTTACCTGAAATTTTCACAAAACTTGATAGTGAAAAAAGTCCAAAAACTGTTACAGAAGAAATGTCACTAAACAATGAAGACACTTACTTTGTTACATAAGGGTTTAGAACTTGGAGATGTATCATTCGACATACATGGCTTAATTTAAAGAAAATGTAATTGATGGGAGTGGGCACAATGATATATTATAATTTAATAAAATATGCAAAAAAATTAAACAAATCTCATAACAGTGTTGTCAGTGATTGACTTCAGCTGTTTACATTCAGTTTCAATGTTAAAATAACTTTATTTTATCCTTCAAAAAACGTGAATTTACCTTTTTTTTTGGTGGGGGGTCACCACTGAAAGGCACTGGTAACTGGTTATTATTAAAAACAAAAACAAAACAAACATATAAGGTACATGATTTGCTCGATGTTTATATGGAATTCAAAGAAGTCAGGCAAGACAAGGCAGGGCCTCCTCACTGGAGTTTAGTGTTACAGCAATTGACTGTGGCCAGGACAGGGAGGAGCAGACCTTGTGTCTACGTGGGATTGAGTGGGTATGTAAAAATTAAGTAGTGGGTAAGGTTCATCAATCTTTAAGGAAATTCAATTAGAATGTTAACATTAAATGAAAACCATTTTATAATTTCTTAGAAAAGACTCTCTTCTGAGGTGATAACTGGGAAGGTAACTCATTGAATGGTCTAAATACACAGTCAGATTTACAGAAGTGGTACCTGAAAAAGGAGGAAAGGGAACCAGGAAACAGGAATATAGACAAAACAAGGTGAAAAGTCAAATAAATTAAAGTCACTCAAGAGTCATGCCAAATAAGTTATACTGTGGAGAGGGGGAGGGATGAGAACTGAATCCTCAGAGTAGAGACTCAAGGATAGAGTAGAATAGTACTGTTATGCATTGAATTTTGTCTCCCTGAAATTCATATGTTGAAGCACTAAACCCCATCACAACTATATTTGGAGATAAGACTTTAAGAGGGTAATTAAGGTTAAATGAAGTCAAGATGGATTTCATTGATATTTTTAGAGCATTTCCTACCAAAGCAGCAGAATATACATTCTTTTTAAGTGCACATATAGCATTTTCCAGGATAGACCACATGTTAGGCTTCAAAACAAGTCACAATAAATTTAAGAAGATTTAAATTATGTAAAGTATCTTCTCCTATCACAATTACAAGAAAAAAATAGAAAAACACATAAACACATGAAGGCTAAATACCATGCTACTAAACAATGAATGGGTTTAAAATGAGATCAAGGAAGAAAATAACTTGCGAGAAATGAAGATGAAAATTAAGGAAGATGAAGACAAATGAAGATGACCTCACACAGCAAAAGCAGGCCTAAGAGGGAAATTCATAGCAATACAGGCCTACTTCAAGAAACAAAAACAAAACATCTCAAATAAATAATCTAACCTTACTCCTAAAGTAACTAGAAAAAGAAGGAGAAACAAAGCCAAAGTGAGTAGAATGAAGAGAATAATAAAGATTAGAGCAAAAATAAACAAATAATTTCTAAAAATACAATACAAAAGATCAATGAAAGCAAGAGCTGTTTCTTTGAAAAGATAAACAAAATTGACAAACTTTTAACCAGATTCACCAATAAAAAAAAAAGATAGAGGACCCAAACCAATAAAATCAGAAATGGAAAAGAAGGGACAACTGACACCACACAAATACAAAGGATTACAGGACAATACCACAAAAACTATATGCCGGCAAATTGGACAATCTGGAAGAGATGGATAAATTTCTCGAAATACAGAATCTTCCGAAACTGAGTTAAGAAGAAACAGAAAATCTGAACAGAATGGTAACTACTGATGAACACCAAAAAACAAACAAACAAAACTAACAACCCAATTAAAACATTGGCCGAAAACCTGAATAGACATTCGTCCAAAGAGGACATAGAGATGGCCAATGGAGATTTGAAAATATGCTCCACACCACTAATCATCAGAGAAATGCAAATTAAAACCACAATGTGATGTCACCTCACTCCTGTCAGAATGGCTATCATCAATAAATCAACAAAAAACAAGTGGTGGGGAGGATGTGAAGTAGAGGGAACCCTTGTGCACTGTTGGTGGAATTACAAATTGGTGCAGCCACTACAGAAAACAGTATGGAGAAACCTCAAAAAATTAAACATAGAACTACTTAATGACCCAGTAATTCCACTTTTGGGTACTTATTCAAAAAAATCCAAAACATTAATTTGAAAAGATATGTGCATCCCTATGTTCATTGCAGCATTATTTACAATAGCCAAGATTTGGAAGCAATTGAAATGCCCATCGATAGACAATTGGATAAAGAAGACGTGGTGCATATATACAATGGAGTCTTACTCTGCCATCAAAAGAGAATGAAGTTTTACCATTTGCGACAACTTGAATGGGCCTAGAGGATACTGTGCTAAGTGAAATAAGTCAAACTGAGAAAGACAAATACCATATGATCTCAGTTATATGTGGAATTAAAGAACAAAATAAACAAACAAACAAAATAGAAATAGACTTACAGATACAGAGAACGAACTGATAGTTACTAGATGGGAGGTAGGTTGAGGGGCTGGGTGAGAAACGAGAAGGGATTAAGAAGTACAAATTGGTAGTTACAAAAATAGTCACATGGATGTAAAGTACAACATCAGGAATATAATCTATAATATTGTGATAACTATGTATGGTGACAGGTGGGTGCTAGACTTATGGGAGAATCACGTCATAAATTATATAAATGTTTAGCCACTATTCTGTACAACTGAAACTAATATAATATTGAATGTCAAATGTAGTAGAAAAAAAATTAAGTTTAAATGACATCATAAGGGTGAGTCCCTGATCTGATAAGATTGGTGGCATTTTAAGAAGAGGAATTAGACACTGAAGATTTCTCTCTCTCTCTCTCTCTCTTTCTCTCTCTCTCTCTCTCTCTCTCTCTCTCTCTCTCTCTCTCTCTCTCTCTCTCTCTCTCTCTCTCCATGCAGAGGAAAGATGATATGAGGATATAGTGAGATAGTGCCTGTCTACAAGCCAGGAAGAGAACCCTCAGCAAGAATCAACCCTGCTGGCACCTTGATCTTGTACAGCCTCCAGACTGTGAGAAAATATACTTATGTTTTTTAAGCCACCCAGTCTGTGATGTTTTGTTATGGCAGCCTGAACAGATTGCTCCATGCACCTGAGCAGCTGGATAGGAGTCAAAGAGGTCATTGACTGCAATGGTAAGTTCATGTGAAGTGCTAAGTTGGGGACACTTACCTCTGGCTCTTCTGGTTTATTAGGGTTGAGGTCCCTCAAGATCATGTTAGGTAGGTTCTGATAGCTAGTTTCTCAGTAACAACATTCTTCCAACTCTGAGAACTGAGAAATTTTACAATTAGATTTTATTTATTGGATTTAAAATGATTTCATGATAGACCTAAAGGTAACAACAGATAAAGGGATAGAACATAATTTAAAGCAAAAGTAAAAATAGTTTTGCAGTACAGAATATAGACCTATTAAGGATGTGAAAATAGAGAAGATAAAATGTTGTTTGTGTGTCACACAGATAGAAAGTGGCACTGGGAAACCTGCACAATTAGTCCCATAAGAATTAAATATTATAAAGAATGACAGATATCACTTTCTAAAGAATAGTTTTAAAATAGTCCTACTATTTTTCCGGAAAAATGGCGGCATGAGGTGAGCCTCTGTAAAGCTCCCCTGGAATTTACAAAGAATCGAACAAAAACTCCACACAGAGCTCCCTGCACAGCAGAGAGGCAAGACGAAGAGGCCCACTACCGAATGAAATCACCTACAGGTGGGAGATTCACGCGAGTGGAGGGAGGAGGAAACGGAGAAGTGCGCGGAGACGGAGCTGCGCGGGGGAGGGCGCAGACCTAGCTCAGTGCTCCCAGCTCGCTGCTTCCCGGAACTACCGCAGCTGCGGGAGATCGGACTGCTAGGGCTCCGCCAGGGCTCCACAGGGCTGAGGGGAGAGCGTATAACACAGCTGAACCCAACGCTCATGGCAGAGACCTCGGAGAAAAGACTGAGGGAAAAAGGCTGAAAACGGTGGTTTAAACCCGCACTGCCGAGCAGAGACCGGACCCTTAGGCATTGAGACTAGCCGCCCCCTCCCACCCCTCCCAGAGTTCTCCCCGCCACCACCTCGCAGTGCTAGAAACAAAACAGTAGCAGTGTCAGATCAAAACAACAGAAAATTTGCTGTTTTGAGAACTGTGGACTGCAAACACAAATTCACAGTCCAACTAGTTCTGGCAAAGGGGAGGGAGCTGTGGAAGCAGGACCGGCTGTGGTGGTGGTCGCTGACATTGCTCTGGGCCACCTCTCACAACTCACCCCGCCCCTGACCCCACCTATCTGGGCGGATCCCTGCAGGAGTAAACAGAACTGCTGAAACATACGGGCTCTGAATCAGGAGCTGGAAGAGCTTTGGAACATCAAAAGCTCTGCGCATACCCAACAGGACACTGCGCCCTGTGACCTAGACAAACTATTAACAGAGGAGAAGCCCTTCTCCCAGGGAATCCCCCCATTGTGTGAGAAGCTGAAATAGTGCAGAGAAAACATAGCACTACCGTGTGGGAGAAGAAAAATAAATTGCAGTTGGAGTAATAATAACACATTCTACCAACAAGCACTGGAAAACAAAAGAAAGACCTCTTCCTATCAACCTGTTGCAGAAGTCACTCCTGTAGATGTCTAGGAAGAGAAATAGTAAACCAGTAATCGCCATGAATAACCAAGGCAACAAGATAGCTCAGAAAGAAAGTGAAAAATCTCCAGAGAAGGCACTTAAAGATACAGAAATATGTGACTTAAATGACAGAGAATTCAAGATTGCAGTTCTGAAAAAACTCAACGAGATACAAGAAAACACAGATAGGCAGTTAAATGAACTCAGAAACTCAATCAAAGAACAGCATGAGCATTTTACGAAAGAGATTGAAATTTTAAAAAAGAACCAAATAGAATTTCTGGAGATTAAGAACTCAATAGAAGAAATTAAGAATGAAATAACCAGCTTAGGTAGTAGAGTTGACCAGATGGAGGAAAGAATCAGTGACATCGAAGATAGAAACCTGGAAATGACACAGATAGAAGAAGAAAGAGACTTGAGACTTAAAAGAAATGAAAGAACTCTACAAGAACTTTCTGACTCCATCAGAAAGAGCAATATAAGAATAATGGGCATACCAGAAGGAGAAGAAAGAGAGAAGGAACAGAGAATATATTCAAACAAATTGTCGATGAGAACTTCCCAAATTTGTGGACAGAACTGGACCCTCGAATCCAAGAAGCAAATAGAACACCTAGTTACCTCAATCCCAATAGGCCTTCTCCAAGGCACATTGTATTGAAGCTGTCTAAAATCAATGACAAAGAAAGAATCCTCAAGGCAGCCAGGGAAAAGAAGACGGTAACTTACAAAGGAAAGCCCATTAGATTATCATCAGATTTTTCAGCAGAAACTCTACAAGCCAGGGAGGAGTGGAACCAAATATTCAAACTATTGAAAGAGAGAAATCATGAGCCAAGAATAATATATCCAGCAAAGATATCCTTTAGATATGAAGGAGGAATAAAGACCTTTCCAGACATACAGAAGCTGAGGGAATTTTCTAATACACGACCTGCACTACAAGAAATACTAAAGGAGGCTATTCGACCACCATCAACAGGGACAATTTGTGGCAACCAAAACTCAAAAAGGGGGAGAGTAAAGGCCTGAACCGGAATATGGGAATGGAGAAAGTAAGTATGCTGAAGAAAATGGAATACTCTAAATATCAAACTTTCTTTTACATAAACTTAAGGGTAACCACTCAAAATAAATCCAGAATTGAAATATATACTGAAATAAAAGAAGAAACAGAGGGAAACATCATAGAATACCACCACACAGAAATAATAGACAACAACAAAAAGGCAAAGAAACAATGGAGACACAGCCTTACCAGAAAACTAAAGATAGAATGACAGGAAATCCTCACATATCAATAATCACCCTAAATGTAAATGGACTGAACTCACCAATGAAAAGGCACAGAGTAGCAGATTGGATCAAAAACTAAACCCAACCATATGCTGTCTCCAAGAGACACATCTCAGCTACAAGGACAAGCATAGACTCAAAGTGAAAGGGTGGAAATTGACACTCCAAGCAAATGGTACCCAGAGAAAATCAGGTGTAGCCATAATGATATCAGATGAAACAGACTTCAAGGTGAAAAAGATAACAAGAGACAAAGATGGACATTTCATAATGGTGAAGGGACTGTACAACAAGAAGACATAACAGTCATCAATATTTATGCCCCCAATCAGGGAGCACCGAAATACACCAAGCAACTACTAACAGAACTAAAGGGAGAAATTGACCAAAACACAATTATACTAGGGGACTTAAATACATCATTGACAGCTATGGATAGATCATCCAAACAGAAAATAAATAACGAAATAGTAGCCCTAAATGACACATTAGATGAAATGGACATAATTGACATTTATAGAGCACTTCATCCTAAAACATCAGACTATACATTCTTTTCTAGTGTACATGGAACATTCTCAAGGATAGACCATATATTGGGACATAAAATCAGTCTCAACAAATTTAAGAAGATTGAAATCATACCATGCATATTCTCTGATCACAAGGCTTTGAAATTGGATATCAACTGTAAAAAGAAAGCGGAAAAACACAAATACATGGAGATTAAACAACATACTTTTAAAGAAGGACTGGGTCAAAGAAGAAATTAGAGGAGAGATCAAAAGATACATAGAAACAAATGACAATGAAAATACATCCTACCAAAATTTTTGGGATGCAGCGAAAGCAGTTTTAAGAGGGAAATTTATCTCATTACAGGCCTATCTCAAGAAACAAGAAAACTCCCAAATAAATAACCTCATGTTACACCTTAAAGAACTAGAAAAAGAAGAACAAGTGAAACCCGAAGTCAGCAGAAGAAAGAAAATAACAAAAATTAGAGCAGAACTAAATGAAATAGAGAACCAAAGACAATAGAAAAAATTAATGTGACAAAGAGCTGGTTCTTTGAAAAGATTAACAAAATTGACAAACCCTTGGCTAGACTTACTAAGATAAAAGAGAAGACACTGATTAACAAAATCAGAAACGTAAAAGGGAAGTTATCACGGACACCACAGAAATACAAAGGATCATCCAAGAATACTATGAAGGACTATATGCCACCAAATTCAACAACCTAGAAGAAATGGACAAGTTCTTAGAAACATATAGCCTTCCAAGGCTGAACCATGAAGAACTGGAAAATCTAAACAGACCGATCACCAGTAACGAAATTGAATCAGTCATCCAAAACCTTCCCAAAAGCAAAAGTCCGGGACCAGATGGCTTCACTAGTGAATTCTACCAAACCTTCAAAGAGGATCTAATACCAATCCTGTACAAACTCTTCCAAAAAATTGAAGAAGAAACAGTACTCCCCAATTCATTTTATGAGGCCAACATTACCCTGATACCAAAACCTGGTAAGGACAGCACAAAAAAAGAAAACTACAGACCAATATCTCTGATGAATACCGATGCAAAAATCCTAAATAAAATTCTAGCAAATCGAATACAACAATGCATTAAAAAGATTATTCACCATGACCATGTGAGGTTCATCCCCGGGGCACAAGAATGGTTCAACGTACGCAAATGAATTTTGTGATACATCACATGAACAAAATAAATGATTATATCAATGGATGCAGAAAAAGCGTTTGACAAGATACAACATCCATTTATGATTAAAACACTTAATAAAATGGGTATAGAAGGAAAATACCTTAACATATTAAAGGCCATATATGACAAGCCCTCTGCTAATCTCATAATTAATGGAGAAAAACTGAAGCCCTTTGCTCTACATTCAGGAACATGACAGGGATGTCCCCTATCACCTCTGCTTTTCAACATCGTGTTGGAAGTCCTTGCCAGAGCAATCAGGCAAGAGAAAGAAATAAAAGGCATCCAAACTGGGAACGAAGATGTTAAATTATCACTGTTTGCAGATGACATGATGCTATATATAGAAAACCCTAAAGACTCCACCAAAAAGCTATTAGAAACAATCAACAAATACATTAAAGTTGCCGGCTACAAAATCAACGCACAAAAGTCCATTGCCTTCCTATATACCAATTATGAACTCTCAGAAAAAGAAATACAAAAAACAATTCCTTTTGCAATTGCAGCAAAAAGAATAAAATACCTAGGAATAAACTTAACCAAGGATGTGAAAGACCTATATGCTGAAAACTATAAGACATTTTTGAAAGAAATTGAAGAAGACACAAAGAAATGGAAAGACATTCCGTGCTCATGGATTGGAAGAATCAACATAGTTAAAATGGCCATATTACCCAAAGCAATATACAGATTCAATGCAATCCTCATCAAAATCCCAATGGCATATTTTAAAGAAATAGAACAAAAAATCATCAGATTTGTTTGGAACCACAAAAGACCCCGAATAGCCAAAGCAATCTTAAGAAAAAAGAACAATAATGGAGGTATCACACTTCCTGACTTTGGCTTGTACTACAGGGCTACAATAATCAAAACAGCATGGTATTGGCAGAAAAACAGACACATAGACCAATGGAATAGAATTGAGAACCCAGAAATAAAACCACATAAATATGGACAGATAATTTTTGACAAAGAAGCAAAAACATACAATGGAGCAAAGACAGCCTCTTCAATAAATGGTGCTGGGAGAATTGGATAGCCACGTGCAAAAGAATGAAACTGGACTGCTATTTGTCACCATGTACCAAAGTTAATTCAAAATGGATCAAAGACTTAAGCATAAGACCTGACACAATAAACTGCATAGAAGAAAACATAGGTACTAAACTTATGGACCTTGGGTTCAAAGAGCATTTTATGAACTTGACTCCAAAGGCAATGGAAGTAAAAGCTAAAATAAATGAATGGGACTATATGAAACTTAAAAGCTTCTGCACAGCAAAAGAAACCATTGACAAAATAAAGAGGCCACCAACTAAATGGGAGAAGATTTTTGCAAACAGTGCCTCCGATAAGGGGCTAGTATCCAGAATATACAAGGAACTCATGCAACTGAACAACAACAAAACAAACAACCCAATTGAAAAATGGGCAGAGGACTTGAAGAGACATTACTCCAAAGAGGACATACAAATGGCAAATAGACATATGAAAAAATGCTCAACATCACTAATCATCAGAGAAATGCAAATCAAAACCACAATGAGATATCACCTCACCCCAGTCAGAATGGCTATCATCAACAAGACAAATAGTAACAAATGTTGGAGAGGCTGTGGAGAAAAAGGAACCCTCATACACTGTTGGTGGGAATGCAGACTGGTGCAGCCATTATGGAAGGCAGTGTGGAGGTTCCTCAAAGAATTACAAATAGAATTGCCATATGACCCAGCAATCCCTCTCCTGGGTATCTACCCAAAAAATCTGAAAACATTTAGAGATAAAGTCACGTGTGCTCAATGTTCATTGCAGCTTTGTTTACGGTGGCCAAGACATGGAAACAACCAAAATGTCCTTCGATAGATGAATGGATAAAGAAGTTGTGGTATATATACACAATGGAATACTATTCGGCGGTAAGAAAAGATGATATAGGAACATTTGTGACAACATGGATGGATCTTGAGAGAGTAATGCTGAGCGAAATAAGTCAGACAGAAAAAGCAGAGAACCATGTGATTTCACTGATATGTGGTATATAAACCAAAAACAACAAAAGAACAAGACAAACAAATGAGAAACAGAAACTCATAGACACAGACAATAGTTTAGTGGTTTCCGGAGGATAAGGGTGGTGGGGGTTGGGGGGTGGGAGATGAGGGTAAGGTGGATCGAAAATATGGCGATGGAAGGAGAACTGACTCTGGGTGATGAACACACAGTGGGATTTATAGATGATGTAATACAGAATTGTGCACCTGAAATCTATGTAATTTTACTAACAATTGTCACACCAATAAGTTTAATAAAATAAAATTTAAAAAAAAAGAAAAAAATAGTCCTACTAAATGAAACTGTTACTCTAAAGAGAAGGAAATGCGATTTATAAAGGGAAAATTTCCCTTACCTCCATTGATACAAAGGCACAACAAACTTTGTTAGAACAGCAGTTACAGCAATTCTTCCCAAAGCAATTCTTCCCTTATGATTTACCATAACGATTTATGAACCTTAGGTAAAAGATTAACACCTTCTGTGATAACAGGAATTTAGAATTCAGGGCTAAATGAATACATACTCTATGTAGAAGAGTGGTGGATGGAAGGAAGAAAAGCGGCAAGGTTTCTGGCAACCTCAAAGTCCTTAGTGTGGTTCAAAGACAATACATACTGTCTTTTGTATATGAAGATGTATTTGTGGCTCATTTATTAGGAGTACTGTTGTTTCTCTCCTAAGAAAAGGCATACTCTGTTTTGAGCCATCCACATTCCCCTAAGTACATGCATTTGTCCAGTAGCTGGTAAGGGGTTAGCCTGTAACAAGGGAAAAGAGATTTTCTCTGATTGTCAAATGGCTTATAACAGGAACAAATTGGCAATTCTGTACTCGAGTTTCCATTAGGCAGACTAACTAGTCCAGACTAAGAGATCAAAAGTCTACTAGTAAGAATATTTAGTAATGTAATACTTATAATTAAACATTATCATAATATTTTACTATATCAGCTTTTCCTTCTCAGGCATGAATGTCTTTATTGAATAAGTAATATGGTTAATTAAAATTTCTTTCTTTTTCATAGTTTAATATACATCACCATCCAAATTTCTTAGGCTTTGTCAGGTAATGCTATTTTCTTGGTATTATTCACAACTTAAATAAATATGTACATTCTATTTTCCGTGCTCCTATAAATAAATCGGTAACTTCTGATTAATTGAAAAGAAAAAAAACACAAAAAAACGATTACCACTTGTACTAGGCACAGTGCTAGCAGGGGATAAAGTCCAAACAGAAGAGATACTCAATAATATACACGGTCTAAGATTGTAGCACTATGAAATAATGTATTTTTTCTAGGAAAAAAGGCAAGAAAAAATAAATCGTTGTCACTTTCACCTCTATGCTTTGCTCTTGAAATAGACCAGATGTTTCTACAATCAATCTAAATGAGAAGATCCATAATGAAAAATATTCATGATTATTAAGGCTAGTCTAGGATTGAGGGCAAGGCAAGTTTCAAACTTCATTTCTTAACGTTATTTGAAAGTAGCAAGCAGTGTGCAAGGCAAGGTATTTCTGATATATACAACAGTGCTATTTTTAAGAGTAAAGCTTTAACTGGAAGTTCTTTACTCTGCTACCTGTAAGCATTTTGCTATTCACTTTGCATGCATATATTGCCTTTGAGCCATACTAATGTTTTACATTTGTTAAATGCAGAATGTATAATGATCTTCTAGGGCAGATATCTTTGTTTTATTAACTGGTGTTTTTTAGTGCTTAGAACAGAATCTGGTGCATAGAAACAATAAATATTAATTAAACAATTGAAGTGTATGTTTCTTGTCCCAAGTGAAATATAAGCTCTTTAAGGATAGAACCTTGTGTCAACGTAGTTTGTAAGATATTTAGTGTGTGATTGTATATAAGGCATTGTAAGTACTATAATCGTTATTCTATATCTTTGTATCTCCAAAGTCAAGTACAAGTAACTGTATATATATATATAGACTCTAAATCAATGATGGTTAAGGGGTGGCTGGTTAGCTCAGTTGGTTAAAGCATGATACTAATAACACCAAGGTTGCCGATTCAATCCCCACATGGACCACTGTGAGCTGCACCCTCTTTATTAAAAAAAAAAAAAAAAAAAAAAAAAAAAAAAAAACACACAAAAAAGTCAATAATGGTTAAGGTTTGGGGGTAACATATTCTTTCAGGAATCAGATAAAAACTATACAGTAGTCTTTCCTTATCCATGGTTTTGCTTTCCACAGTTTCAGTTACCCGTGGTCAACCGCAGTCTTTAAATATTAAATGGAAAACCCCAGAAATAAACAATTCATACATTTTTAATTGTACACTGTTCTGAGAAACATGACGAAATCTCCCGCTAACTTGTTCCTTCCAGGCTGGGACAAAAATCATCCCTTTGTCCAGCTTATCCAAGGTGTATACACTACCTGCCCATTTGTTACTTAGTAGCCCTCTGAGTTATCAAATAGACTGTTTTAGTATCACAGTGCTTGTGTTCAAGTAGCCCTTATTTTACTTAATAATGACCCCAAAGTGCAACAGTAGTGATGCTCGCAATTTGGATATGCCAAAGAGAAGCCGTAAAGTGCTTCTTTTAAATGAAAAAGTATGCATGTATAGGAAAAACATAGTATCTATAGGGTTTGGTACTGTCTGAGGTTTTAGGAATCGATTGGGGGGGGTCTAGGTTATCTGGTAACAAACAAGGCAGAATAGTCCCAGAAGGTCAATTGTTTGGCCCCTGGGAAGGTGGCTAAGTGTGTATGCAAAACATATCAGAGTCTCAGAGTCTATAAGTACAAACATGACTTGAAAAAACTATTGGAAAAGAATATCATCTTATTGCTATTACTCAATTTATTTATTTGTTAGTTTGTTTGTTTATTAAATTTATTGAAGTAACATTGGTAGCAAAATTATATAGGTTTCACGTATACATTTCTATAATACATCATCTATACATTGCATTGTGTGTTTACCACCCAGAGTCAGTTCTCCTTCCATCACCATATATTTGATCCCCTTTTCCGTCTTCTGCCACTCACCTCTTCCCTTACCCTCTGGTAACCCCTAAATTGACGTTTGTGTCTATGAGTTTTTGTTTCTTTGTTTGTTTGTCTTGTTCCTTTATTGCTTTCAGTTTTATATCCCACATATTAGTGAAGTCATATGGTTCTTGACTTTTTCTGTCTGATTTAATTTGCTTAACATAATAATCTCAAGATCCATCCATGTTGTCGCAAATGACAGTATTTCATCTTTTCTTACAGTAGAGTAATATTCCATTGTGGATATATACCACATCTTCTTTATCCAGTCATCTATTGAAGGACACTTTGGTTATTCCCTTGTCTCAGCTATTGCTTAGTTTTATTCTTAGCAATCTGTCAATTCTGAACTAGCATGTTCTGCCCCTTATGTGTTCATTCATCCCTATGGCTCTTTGATAACGACTTTTTTTTTTTTTTACGACTTTTTCTTTATCGATTTCATTGTGCTTTCTTCATCTGCATGGTTGATGCAATATTTCTGATTCTAGAATGTTAAACAATGGAATACACTGTTTTAGAGATAATAGAAACTCCCTGAGTATGAAAATGTAGCTGCATATTTTTAAAGGCAATAACTTTTTCCTAACTTTAATTTATCCATTCCCATTATTTAAAAATTTCAGTTGTTTATAGTATTGAAATAGACAATAGAATTTAAATATTCAATAAAAACAATGAATTTTCATCTATCAAATATAATCAAAACAAAGGCTGACATCCAGTAATACAAATCAATAGCAACCCTTTACATTTTTTTTGTTGCTCTGTCACTCATTTCTCTCTACCATGTATTAATTTATTGTCTTTAAAAGGATCTCTGTATTCAGATGGGAGATAATGCATGAGATAAGATCCGAGATCTTTCTGAATTCTGGTTGAGGCCAATCTGTTACTATTGTTATTTTACCAGGAAGATTTCAGGCAGAATTGCATGACTAAATGCAGCCACACAGTGATTTTGCTGACCTAAAAGACATTTTTCTCAATGAGTTATAAGTACCTAACATTTCTTCAGTGTTAACCCATTTTTCTTTTTTCCCCCTCTACTACCTGTGGTCTCTTCTACCTACACTGAATTTTCTACTTTTAGAAGTATACAGGGAAAAAGAAGTATACAGGGAAAAAGAAATTCTGTTCCGCTGTGGAAGGAACCTAAGTCTACTTAAAGAACAGAATTCATTTCCCAGTTAACTCTGCCACTTTTGAAAGAACCACAGGTAATGTTTGTGAGTTGCCTGTGTATCAAGAATTCAGTGCTTGAATTAGAGGAATAAAACATACCCTTTGAAATAATGATGAAGAACATGTCAAAATAGGGAAGTTATGCCTTTATTAAAAACAAACAAACAAACTGAAAAACAAAACACTGTGCCTCATCTTTTAAGGAAGTAAATTTGGAAGGAAACAACAAAAGTGGAAGTACCTGCATTCTATTCCTAGCTCTGTGTGGTGTGATTTTGGATATGTCACTCTGACTTTCCATTACCTCTTCTGTAGAGGTATAGAGTCAAAGTAGATGGATATTTATGGTTAGTAGGCCCTAAATTTCCTTGAATTTAGGAACTAGAATTCCAAATGATTCAAGTATTAAAAATAAAGCTTGTGAGGATTTGTAACTTAGATCATTGTTACACTGATTTGGGTAAATTGTGAACCAAATTGTATTCATCAAAATATAACACTACAATTTAACATAGACTTGTATCTATCTCATGGATTTGGGTGGGGATATTATCATTGCATAATATATTATAAATTATCAGAAGAACATCTTATATATCTTGGATCAGATATATAATATATATATATATATATATATATATATATATATATATATATATATATATATATACCAGATCTGATATATATATTAGATCAGATAAATATATATATATATATATATATATATATATATATATATATATCAGATATATATCAGATATATAATATATATCTGATCCAAGTCTCAAGTGAAGTTGATTTTCTGAGCAAATCATCAATTGTTATAAAATGAATACTTATGATAAAATGAATAATAGAACTGATCAGATTTTCCTCTTTGCTTGGATACTAGAAAACTAGAGCTTACCTGTAATATATGTATATATGGCATGTTTTTGTGTTAGCGTCATTCTTAGGATTCATTTTATGTTGCTATCTTTGATTTGCTTTTCTCCCCTTTCATGTCTACGTTTAATTTTTCCTGTTATGTTTTATGGTATACATCCTTCTATGCTAGCCTTTTAAGAACAAAGCAGGTTATTAATAAACATAGCCTGTAAATAGGTTGTTAACTGGATTGGTTCTTAACTACTGTTGCTATAACAGATGCCATAACAGTTTGTGCAATGATTTGAACAATATAAATTAGTTATCTTATAGTTCTGTGGGTCAGAAGTTCAACACAGGCCTCAATAGGATTCAAGCATTCTGGTACTCAAGGTACCAGAAGGGCTGCATTCCTTTCTGGACACTCTAGGTGAGAATTCATTTACTTTCTTTTTCCAACTTCTAGAGGCAGCCTGAATTCTTTGGCTTGTGTCTCCTTTTCCCATTTTTTAAAGCAAGCAATATCACACATAGCCAGCAATTTTTCTGTACTCATATCTCCCTCTCACTACATTCTGGAAAGGTTCTACACTTTTAAGGACATTTGTGGTTATATTGTGCCCACCCAGAGAATCCAGGATTATCTCCCATCTCAAGATTCTTGCCCTTAATCAAATCTGCAAAGTATTTCATACCAATTAAGGTAGCATATACTTGGGTTCCAGGTATTAGGACATGGATACCTTGGGGGGACCATTATTATGCATATTACATTAATCCTGACCTGTTATTAAGAAGGAAAGGGAGAAATTTTAACATAGCACAGTTAAATTTTCATTCATAATAATAGCAGTTAAATACTGAGTTCTCACATGACATTTCCTAGGGATCAAGAATGGAGTGCTTGCTGTTGGAGGAAATGTAAATTGGTATAGCCACTATTGAAAACAATGTTGAAGTTTCGCAAATAACTAAAAATAGAATTACCATATGATCTCTAATTCTACTTTTGGATGTATATCTGAAGAGAATGAAATCACTATCTTAAAGAGACAGCTACACTTCTGTGTTTCTTGCAGCATTATTAACAATAACAAAGGCATGGAAACAAACTAAGTGTCCATGGACAGATGAGTGGATAAAGAAAACGTGAATATATATATATATATATATGATTATATATATAAACGTGATTATATATATATAATTATATATATATATATATATAATTATATATATATGTGTATATATATATACACACACACACACAGAGGGTGCCAAAAAATGTATACACATTTTACAAAGGAAAAAAACCGTATTAAAATTACACTGATGGTAATCACTTTGGACACCTCTTATAATTGCAGACATCAAACATGACATGTATTTATCTTTTGTTATTGGTATTTATTATTACAATTTTTTTCTTCTTTTTAATTAAAGTTTATTAGGATGACAATGGTTAGTAAAATTACATAGGTTTCAGGTGTACAATTCTATAATACATCATCTATATATCACACTGTGTGTTCACCACTCTGAGTCAGTTCTCCTTCCATCACCACATATTTGATCCCATTTACAATTTTGATACAGTTTTTTCCTTTCTTAAAATGTTTAGACATTTTTGACACCCTCTGTTATATATATTTGAATATTATTCATCCATATAAAAGAAGGAAATCCTATCATTTGTGACATGATGGAGCTTGAGGGCATTATGCTAAGTGAAATAAGTCAGACAATGAAAGACTAATACTGTAAGATCACACTTATATGTGCAATCTAAAAACATTGAACTCATAGAAACAGAGTAAAATGGTGTTTGTCAGGGGCTGAGGGGCAGGGAAAATAGGGAGATACTTATCAATGTTAACAAATTCCAGGTATAAGATGATGTAATGTTCAGCATGATGACTATAGATAATAATACTGTATTTTATACTTGAAAGTTTCTATAAGAGTAGAGCTTTAATGTTTCAACCACTAGCACAACAAGAAAATAGTAATTATGTGTGGTGAAGAATGTGATAATTAACCTTATTGTGGCAAACGTTTTGCAATATATACATACCAAGTGTGCCACAAACATGTATACAAATGGACATTTTGGTCAACGTTGCTAAAGCAGTAGTTCACCTTAATCAGAAGTGTCTAGATGCTGATGGTAACGACTTTGACAACCTCTTGCAATTGCGGAAGTCAAACACAACTTGTATTGATTTTTTTTGTTATCGGTTTCTTTTGCTGTTATTTTAAATTAAAGTTTATTGGGGTGACAATTGTTAGTAAAGTTACATAGATTTCAGCTGTACAATTCTGTAATACGTCATCTATATATCACATTGTGTGTTCACCACCCAGAGCCGGTTCTACTTCCATCACCACATATTTGATCCCTTTTACCCTCATCGACCACCCCCTCCCACCTTACACTCTGGTATCCACTAAACTATTGTCTGTATCTATGAGTATTGGTTTCTTCATTTGTTTATCTTGTTCCTTTCTTGGTTTCAGTTTTACATACCACATATCAGTGAAATCATAAGGTTCTCAACTTTTTCTGTCTGACTTATTTCGCTTAGAATGATAATATCAACATTAATCCAGGTTGTCACAAATGACACTATTTAATCTTTTCTTATGACAGAATAGTACTTAATTGTGTATATATACACCACAACTTCTTTATCCAACAATCTACTGAAGGACACTTTGGTTGTTTCCATGTCTTGGCCACCATAAATAAAGCTGCAATGAACACTGGAGTACATATATCTTTATAGATAAATGTTTTCATATTTTTGGGTAGATTCCAAGGAGAGAGATTGCTGGGTCACATGTTAATTCTATTCTTAATTTTTTGAGAAACCTCCACACTGCCTTCCATAGCGGCTGCACCAACGTGCATATGCAACAACAGTGTGTGAGGTTTCTTTTTTCTCCACAGCCTTTCCAACATTTATTATTTGTGTTGTTGATGGTAACTATTCTAACTGGTGTGAGATGATATCTCATTGTAGTTTTGATTTGGATTCCTCTGGCGATTAGTGAGGTTAAGCATTTTTTCATATGTCTACTGGCCGTTTGTATGTCCTCTTTGGAGAAATGTCTCTTCAGGTCCTCTGCCCATTTTTTAATTTGATTGTTTTGTAGTTGTTGAGTTGTATGACTTCCTTATATATTTCGGATATTAGCCAAATTGGATGCATGGTTTGCAAAAATCTTCTGCCATTCAATTGGTTGCCTCTTTGTTTTGTCAATGGTTACCTTTGCTGTGTAGAAGCTTTTTACTTTGATTTAGTCCCAATCATTTATTTTAGCTTTTACTTCCCTGGCCTTTGAGTCAAATTCATAAAATGCTCTTTGAACCGAAGGTCCATACGTTTAGTACCTATGTTTTCTTCTATGCAGTTTATTGTTTCAGGTCTTATGTTTTGCTGTGTGATCCATTTTGAGTTAATTTTGGTGCACAGTGACAGATGGCAGTCTAGATTCATTCTTTTGCACATGACTCCAATTCTCCCAGCACTATTTCTCCATTGTATATTTTTGGCTTCTTTGTCGAAAATTATCTGTCCATATTTATGTGGGTTTATTTCTGGGTTCTCAAATCTATTCCATTGGTCTGTGTGTCTGTTTTAATGCCAAAACCATATTGTTGTTATCATTATTGCCCTTTAGTACAAGCTGAAGTCAGGTAGTTGGCGACCTCCAGTGTTGTTCTTTTTTCTCAGGATTGCTTTGGCTATTTCAGGTATTTTCTGGTTCCGTACACATCTGACGATTTTGTGTTCTATTTCTTTAAAAATGCCTTTGGAATTTTGAGGGGAATTGCAATAAATCTGTATATAGCTTTGGGTAATAGGGCCATTTTAACAATGTTGATTTTTTGAATTCATGAATATGGAATATCTTTCCATTTCTTTGTGTCTTCTTCAATTTCTTTTAAAAATGTCTTATAGTTTTCAGTGTATAGGTCTTTCACATCCTTGGTTAAGTTTAATCCTAGGTATTTTATTCTTTTTGTTGCAATTGCAAAAAAAAATAGTTTTTTAAATAAATTCTTTTCCTGAGATTTCATTGTTAGTATATAAGAATACAATGGAGTTTTGTACATTGATTTTGTAGCTGGCAACTTGACGAATAAACAAATTCGTTTATTGTTTCTAACAGTTTTTTGGTGGAGTCTTTAGTGTTTTCCTTATATAGCAGGGGTGTCCAAACATTTTTCAACATTTTTTACCAAGGGCCAAAGGCAGTAAAATACACAAACACCTGGGCCACTCACTCGAGGTGAAGTATGTATTGCCCCATTTGGTTTATTTAAGTAAACTAAATATATTTTTGGAATTTGCTGCAGGCCAGTAAAAAATGGATTGCGGGCCGCAGCTGGCCCGCGGGCTGCAGTTTGGACACCCCTGATATATAGCATCATCTCATCTGCAAAAAGCGACAACTTAACTTCTTCATTCCCAATTTGGATGCCTTTTATTTCTTTCTCTTCTTGCCTGATTGCTGTGGCTAGGACTTCCAATACTATGTTTTAAAGCAGACATGATAGGGGACAGGCCTGTCATGTTCCTGAACATAGATTGAAGGGCTTCAATTTTTCACCAACAATTATGACATTAGCTGAGGGTTTGTCATATATAGCCTTTACTGTGTTGAGGTATTTTCCTTCTATACCCATTTTATTAAGTGTTTTAATCATAAGTAAATGTTTTATCTAGTTAAATTCTTTTTCTGCATGTATTGACCTAATCATGTGATTTTTATCCTTTATTTTGTTTACGTGGTGTATCACATTGATGGATTTGTATATGTTGAACAACCCTTGTGCCCCTGGGATGAACCCCAGTTGGTCGTGATGTATAATACTTTTATTACATTGTTGCATTAGATTTCGTAGAATTTTGTTCAGGGTTTTTGCATCTCTATTCATCAGCGATATTGTTCTAGAATGTTTTTTTGTGTGTGTTATCCCTACCAGGTTTTGGTATCAGGGTAATGTTGGCTTCATAAAATGAGTTAGAGAGTATTGTTTCTTCTTCAATTTTTTGCAAGAGTTTAAGTAAAATCTTTTTTGAATGTTTGGTAGAATTTACTATTGAAGCCATCTGGTCCTGGACTTTTGCTTTTGGGAAGGTTTCAGATGACTGATAACAACTTCCCTACTGTTTACTGGTTGATTTAGATTTTCCAGTTTTTCGTGATTCAGCCTAGGAAGCCTATATGTTTCTAAGATCATGTCCATTTCTTCTAGGTTGTTGAAATTGGTAGCATTCAATCCTTCATAGTATTCTTGGATGACCCTTTGTATTTCTGTGGCATCTATGGTAACTTCCCCTCTTTCATTTCTGATTTTGTTTATTCGTGTCTTTTTTCTTTTTAGCTTGGTGAGTCTAGCCAAGGGTTTGTCCATTTTATTAATCTTTTCAAACAACCAGCTGTTTGTTGCATTAATTTTTTCTACTGTCTTTTTGTTCTCTATTTCATTTACTTTCACTCTGATTTTTAGTATTTACTTCCTACTGCTGACTTTGGATTTCATATATTTGTCTTTTTCTAAGTCTTTCAGGTGTAACGTGAGGTTATTTATCTAGGATTTTTCTTCTTTCTTGAGATAAGCCTGTAATAATATAAATTTCCCTCTTAAAACTGCTTTTGCTGCATCCAAAAAATTTTGATAGGATGCATTTTCATTCTCATTTGTTTCTATGTATCTTCTGATCTCCCTTTATTTCTTCTCTACCCAGTCGTTCTTTAAAACTACGTTGTTTAATCTCCATATATTTGTGGGTTGCTTTTTTTGTTTTTGTTTTGGTTTTGGTTTTTGCTGTTGATATCAAATTTAAAGCCTTGTGATGAGAGAATATATTTGGTATGATTTCCTTTTTTTTTTTTTAATTTGATGAAGCTAGTTTTATTTCCAAATATTCTTGAGAATGTTCCATGTACACTAGAAAAGAGTGTATAGTCTGATATTCTAGGATGAAGTGCTCTATAAATGTCCATTATGTCCACTACATCTAATGTGTCATTTAGGGCTGATATTACTTTATTTCTTTTCTGTTTGAATGATCTATCCATAGCTGTCAATGATGTATTTAGCTCTCCTAGTATAATTGTGTTTTGGTCAATTTCTCCATTTAGTTCTGTAAGTAGTTGCTTGGTATATTTCAGTGCTCCCTGATTTGGGGCATAAATATTGATGACTGTTATGTCTTCTTGTTGTATAGTCCCCTTTATCATTATGAAATGTCCATCTTTGTATTTTATTACCTTTTTTATCCTGAAGTCTATTTCCTCTGATATCAGTATGGATACACCTGCTTTCCTCTGAATACCATTTGCTTGGAGTGTCAATTTCCACCCTTTTTCTTTGAGTCTAGTTTGTCCTTGTAGCTGAGATATGTTTCTTAGAGGCAGCATATGGTTGGGTTTAGTATTTTGATCCAATCTGCTACTCTCTGTCTTCTCATTGGTGAATTCAGTCCATTTACATAAGGTGATTATTGATTTATGAGGATTTCCTATCATTCTTTTTTTGTTTTTTGTAGGACAGTGTCTCCATTGTTTCTTTGCCTTTTTATTGCTGTCTGTTATTTCAGTGTGATGGTATTCTACGATTTTTCCCTTTGTTTCTTCTGTTTTTATATTATACACTTCAGTTCTGGATTTTCTTTTTGAGTGGTTACCATTAAGTTCATATAAACAAAAGCTACATATTTGAGTATTCCATTTCCTTCAACAATTTTATTTGGCTCTTTTTTAAAATTTCAATCTCTTTCGTAAAATGCTTATGCTGTTCTTTGATTGTATTTCTGAGTTCATTTAACTGCCTATCTGTGTTTTCTTGCATCTTGTTGATTTTTTTCAGAACTGCAATCTTGAATTCTCTGTCATTTAAGTCACATATTTCTGTATCTTTAAGTGCCTTTTCTGGAGATTCTTCACTTTTTTTCTGAGCTATCTTGTTGCCTTGGTTATTCATGGCAATTACTGGTTTACTATTTCTCTTCCTAGACATCTACAGTAGTGGCTTCTGCAACAGGTTGATAGGAAGCGGTCTTTCTTTTGTTTTCCAGTACTTGTTAATAGAATGTTTTATTTTTTCTCCAACTGCAGCTTATTTTTCTTCTCCCACACGGTAATGCTATGTTTTCTCTGCACTATTCCAGCTTCTGACGCAATGGGGGGATTCCCTGGGAGACGTGCTTCTCCCCTGTTAATAGTTCATCTAGGTCACAGGGCGCAGTGTCCCGGTGGGTATGCGGAGAGCTTTTGATGTTCCAAAGCTCTTCCAGCTCCAGATTCAGAGCCCGTATGTTTCAGCAGCTCTGTTTACTCCTGCAGGGATCCGCCCAGATAGGTGGGGCCAGGGGAGGTGTGAGTTGTAAGAGGTGGCCCAAAGCAATGGTGGCGACCACCACCACAGCCTGTCCTGCTTCCACAGCTACCTCCCCTTTGCCGGAACTAGTTGGGCTGCGAATTTGTGTCTGTGGTCCACAGTTCTCAGAACAGCAAATATTCTGTTGTTTTGATCTGACACTGCTACTGTTCTGCTTCTTGCACCGGGCAGGTGGGGGCGGGGCGAGCTCTGGGAGGGGAGGGAGGGGGCGGCTAGTCTCAGTGACTAAGGCTTCGTTCTCTGCTTGGCAGTGCGGGCTTAATCCACCGTTTTCAACCTTTTTCCCTCAGTCTTTTCTCCGAGGTCTCTGCCGTGAGCGTTGGGTTCAGCTGTGTTATATGCTGTCCCCTCAGCCCTGTGGAGCCCTGGTGGAGCCCTAGCAGTCCGAGTTCTTCCCTCTCCTGCAGCTGCGGTAGTTCTGGAAAGCAGCGAGCTCGGAGCCCTGAGCTAGGTCTGCATCCTGCGTCTGCGCGGCTCCGTCTCCGCACACTTCTCCCTTTCCTCCTCCCCCCACTCATGCGAATCTCCCACCTGTAGGTGATTTCAGTCGGTAGTGGGCCTCTTCGTCTTGCCTGTCTGCTGTGCATGGAGTCCTTTGTAGAGTTTTTGTTGTTCGATTCTTTGTAAATTCCAGGGGAGCTTTACAGAGGCTGACCTCACGCCGCCATTTTTCTGGACCGCCCATTCTCCTTCTAGTACTGTGCTGGTGGGGACGGGCGAGCTCTGGAAGCGTAGGGAGGGTTTGGCTAGGCTCCGTGCCTATGCCTTCCATCCTCTGTTTGGCAGTGAAGACTTAAGGCATTGTTTTCACCTTTTTCCCTCAGTCTTTGCTCTGAGGTCTCTGCCATGAGCATTGGGTTCAGCCGTGTTATATGCTGATCCTTCAGGTAGGACTGTGAATTCTTTCCTCTCGCATCACTGCTATAGCTCCAGAATGCAGGGATCTGGGAGCTCAGAGCTCTGATCTGTGTCCTGTGGCCTGTGCACAGCCTGTGTCTCCACACTTCCCCCTTCAGTCCTCCCACACTCATCCAATTTGCCCACCTTTAGATCATTTCAACTGTGTATCTCTTAATCTTAGTTGTCTGCTGTGCAGGGATTCCTTAGTGGAATTATAGTTGTTCAATTTGTTGTAAATTCCAGGGGGGATATCAAGAGGCTCACTTCATGCCACCATTCTATGACATAATCCATTATTGGTATATTTTGAGTATTACAATTTTAATATAGTTTTCTGAAAATTGTATACATTTTTTGGCACCCTCTGTGTATCAAACCATCACATTGTACACCTGAAACTTACACAACGTTATATGTAAATTTTATCTCCAGTAAGCCAGAGGGTGGGGAGACAGACTGTAGTTCTTGGATTAGAGGAAGTAAATGTACTCTTCTAAATCTTTCAGAATAAGAAAGATGTAGGAAGAATGGACTAAATTAATTTTTTAAAAACGTTTCTATAGAAATTTTTAAATGTAATATACCAGGAAATCTTAGTTTGAGAAATAGACTGATCATCCTAGGAGCTATACTATCTGGCCATATCTGAAAGGTTGGTTGAATAGGTTTGCAAGAAAACTGTTTTCATGAAGGATCGTGGAGTATCCTGGATTTGGGAGTGGGGATGGGGCTCATCATTAGCAAAGAGAAAATTATGGCAAATAAATCTGTCCAAAGGACAACAGTCAGTTTCCTATGGGTAACTGGTTTTGTCACTTTGAAACCCAGCCAGAATGTCTTCCCACAAAGCACCCACCCCCCGACCATACCAGTTTCTTGTTTGAAGGAAACCAGACACTAGTCCCTTTTCCTTACCTTCACCTAAGTCAACTTTCTGAGACATAAATCAGGGTCTGGGGCATTGTTTCACCCTCTGGAATCACAGATAACATATTGACATATAACTTGAGTTGTTTAAACAGGAACCTGAAACCCCAACAAGATAGAAAATTACTGACCACAGTCACGTAAACCCCAGACTAGATGGTGCCAGAGGATTGATGACCAGAAATCCTAAAAGAGTATTTTTAACTCCTGCTCTTACTAATCAGGAGATACTCATGAGCTGAACACAAATTTAAAACTCCTACTACCAATTTCGCCTTTTAAAAGCAACTGCCAATAAGTGGACGAGGAGTTTGGGTTTTTCCTGCACAAGCTGCCAGTTCTCCACTCTATAGTGCTTTACAATAAATCCTTCTTTTCTTCACTATGACCTGGTGTCAGTTTATTTGGCTATAAATGTGCCAAGTGATTGGACTCTGTTTTAGTTTATTCTGGTAATAGTTTTCATTATTCTGTAGTCTAGTATTCATGTTCTTCTGCCAGAGTCCTAAGGAGAAGAGCTGCAATAAATTCTTAAAAATCTACTTCATATCTATCTGTTGGCCATGTGTATGGTATATAATTTACTAACCATTGTCACTCAAATCAATTTAATTTAAACAATCTTGAAGCTGCAAAAAACATCTACTTCGCTAAATCTCTGTAGGACAGAGAAAAAATAATATGACAGATATGTTCTTCATTTTTGGTCACTTTTAGAATACAACATGTGCACAGCACCCTGAACAACAAACCAAACCAGCTTACAGAGTGCATAAAGAAGCCATAGAGGACAACATCCCATTTGAGCATGTGTAATGGCAAGTGAGAGCTATCAATTATCGCAGCTAGGGGAAGAAAATAGCAGAACTTATCCAAAAAGATTATCCTCTAGAGGACTATGATCTGGAGGGCATCTGAAAGGAACATGGTTGACACCATGTGATAATTAAGCAATGAACATGTTCAAATTCACGTGAGATATTCTTCAGGGACTTACCAAATTGGAGCAAATTGAAGGGAGCAGGTGTTCCAGCAATTCTACAAGTGCCAGCAAGGCCTGAGAAGTACTTTGTTATTGTTATTGTGTCCTGATTATGATGCAAAATTTGCATGTCATGGGAGCACATGGGTTGTAATAATCACTCTTTTAAGAATGGGCAAGCACAAACCTAGACCATATTCATATAGGTTCTAGTTCTGAATATGATAATAACTTGCTTGTGATCTTAGATGTTCCAGTTACTCTTATTGGGCCTGTTTACTCATTTGTAACATGAGGGAGTTGGACTAGATAGTCTCTGAGTCCCCGCAACTCTAAACTATGTTATATAAGATGTAAGGTTAATGCATTCAGTAATACAGACTAATTGTTAAGAGTATTGCCAAATGCAAGCTCTCTAAAATAGGTTAGAATGAATTATAATAACTATACATATGCACATAGCATTATCCAGGGGATTAAATGGGAGAAAACGCTTGGAAACATCTAAAAAACATAATGTTTAGTGAAAAAACCAAGGTACATATAATACAATTATTTCATGAAATTTAAAAATCACACAAGACAATATCACTGTGGGTACATATATAAGTAGTAAAAGCCTAAAAATAATGTGCAGGAATAATATATTTATAACTTCAGGATAATGAAACCTCTAGTATTTGGTTGCTGGGAAGGGGGTGAGACTAGATGCATCTGTAATATTGAATTCTTTTTGAAGGAAAATTTAAAATAAAATGTGGCAAAGTTTAATACTAAAAATTGGTAATGTGAAAATGTAAATATTCTAAATACAGTCAGCCTTCCATATCTGTGGTTCCACATCCATACGTTCAACCAACCACAGATTGAAAATACTTTTTAAAAAATATTATGTTGTTGCTGAGATATACTATGTAGTTAGGCTGACAATGGTTGTATCTGTAATGAATATGTACAGACTATTTTTCTTGTCATTATTCCTTAAACAATACAGTACAACAACTATTTACATTCCATTTACATTGTATTAGGTATTATAAATACTCTTAGAGATTATTTAAAGTATACAGGAGGGTGTATATAGGATATATGCAAACACTACACCATATTTATACAAGAGACTTGAGCACCTGCAGATTTTGGTATCCGAGGGGGTCCTGGAACCAATTCCCTGAGGATACTGAGGGACAACTGTATTGTTTTTGACTATTTAAAATATTTTGTACAGAAAATAATAATCTGTAAAAGAAAAATGATGGTTAGGGATATACACTGAAAAGTGGTAGGCAAACTGCAGCCCATGGGCCAAGTCCAGTCCCAGGGTCTGTTTTTGTATGACCTTTCAGTTATGAATGGTTTTTCTATTTTAAAAAAGTTGTTACAAGCAAAATAGAGAACTTATGTGGCTCACAAAGACTAAAATATTTATTATCTGGCCCTTTACAGAAAAAGTTTGTTGATCCCTGCTCTTTAATTTGTGTGTATCTCTGAGTTATTTGTGTGTATCTCTGAGTTATTTCATTATGGGATATTTTTCTTTTTCTTTTTCTGCTTTTGTATTTCCCCCTAAGTTTTCCATAGTGCTGTTATGATAGGGAAATAAAAACAATAAAGTGATTTTTTAAAACAGGGCTTGAATAGTGTGCTTGCTTATCAAACCCAAACATTCCCTGTTATCTGATTATTCAAAACCTTAATTACATAGAAAATCTTTTATCACAGTGATTACAAAGGCAAACTTCAGTCCCAAATCCATTTTGATCATCAAAAATTCTGAATTAGGTATTTCCATTTGAATTAGCTGATAATGCTTCAGATAATGATGGTGGTACAAAAGTTTTATCTCAGATGAGTACAATTTATTTTAAGAGCCTGAGGCTAGGCATCCTAACCTCTTCAGATCTCTTCCCACTCTCTGATTCTGTGGCACTGATTTTTGTCTCTATCAGGAATTAATAAAGATCCCTTATTTTGTGCTACTGACACACAGTGAAATGTAGTTATTTTTTTTATTACTGATGTATCTAAATGTTTCAATTTGCTTTGCTATGCAAAGGTTCTATAATAGAATCCTGAGAGTTCATCTGATTTTTTTTTTTTATGAATGTTTTTATTAGCTGCATTCCCGTTTCCCTGAAACACCTTGCAACTTGCAATGGTGTTTTGTATGCAACACAATTAACTTCCTCTGTATCATGCACACATATTTAATTTAAGAAAGATTTGAACAAATGTTTACAACCCTTGCCCAGAACTTTCCAAATGTGTATACATTTTCTGTAAATCAATATCTAAAATATGAAAGCAGTGACAAATTCTTTGCGAGTAAATGCTCTGCAAAATAGTATGTGGAAAAGTGTGGCATATCACTGAAGAAAGTAGAAGGCAGTGCAAGTATTGTCTTAAAACAATGTTTTCAATGTGGGTATCTCAAAAAGGATAATTCATAAGCGTAATGCATTTTAGATTTTTCAAAATCTCAAAGATAAGCATATCCAGATACACAAAGTGTTAGCACATAGTACGTTCCTGGAAAGTACATGTTACTGTAGGTTATATATATATTTTTTTTTATTAAATTTATTGGGGTGAAAATTGTTAGTAAAATTACATAGATTTCAGGTGTACAATTCTGTATTACATCATATATAAATCCCATTGTGTGTTCATCACCCAGAGTCAGTTCTCCTTCCATCACCATATATTCGATCCCCATTACCCTCATCTCCCAACCCCCACCCCCCGCCCCCCTTAACCTCTGGCAACCACTAAACTATTGTCTGTGTTTATGAGTTTCTGTTTCTCATTTGTTTGTCTTGTTCTTTTGTTGTTTTTGGTTTATATACCACATATCAGTGAAATCACATGGTTCTCTGCTTTTTCTGTCTGACTTGTTTCGCTCAGCATTACTCTCTCAAGATCCATCCATGTTGTCACAAATGTTCCTATATCATCTTATCTTACTGCCGAATAGTATTCCATTGTATATATATACCACAAATTCTTTATCCATTCATCTATCGAAGGACATTTTGGTTGTTTCCATGTCTTTGCCACCGTAAACAAAGCTGCAATGAACATTGGAGCACACGTGTCTTTATCTCTAAATGTTTTCAGATTTTTTGGGTAGATACCCAGGAGAGGGATTGCTGGGTAATATGGCAATTCTATTCCGTAATTCTTTGAGGAACCTCCACACTGCCTTCCATAACGGCTACACCAGTCTGCATTCCCACCAACAGTGTATGAGGGTTCCTTTTTCTCCACAGCCTCTCCAAAATTTGTTACTATTTGTCTTGTTGATGATAGCCATTCTGACTGGGGTGAGGTGATATCTCATTGTGGTTTTGATTTGCATTTCTCTGATGATTAGTGATGTTGAGCATTTTTTCATATGTCTATTTGCCATTTGTATGTCCTCTTTGGAGAAATGTCTCTTCAAGTCCTCTGCCCATTTTTCAATTGGGTTGTTTGTTTTTTTGTTGTTGAGTTGCATGAGTTCCTTGTATATTCTGGATACTAGCCCCTTATCGGAGGCACTGTTTGCAAAAATCTTCTCCCATTCAGTTGGTGGCCTCTTTATTTTGTCAATGGTTTCTTTTGCTGTGCAGAAGCTTTTAAGTTTCATATAGTCCCATTCGTTTATTTTAGCTTTTACTTCCATTGCCTTTGGAGTCAAATTCATAAAATGCTCTTTGAACCCAAGGTCCATAAGTTTAGTACCTATGTTTTCTTCTATGCAGTTTATTGTGTCAGGTCTTATGCTTAAGTCTTTGATCCATTTTGAATTAACTTTGGTACATGGTGACAAATAGCAGTCCAGTTTCATTCTTTTGCACGTGGCTATCCAATTCTCCCAGCACCATTTATTGAAGAGGCTGTCTTTGCTCCATTGTATGTTTTTAGCTTCTTTGTCAAAAATTATCTGTCCATATTTATGTGGTTTTATTTCTGGGTTCTCAATTCTATTCCATTGGTCTATGTTTCTGTTTTTCTGCCAATACCATGCTGTTTTGATTATTGTGGCCCTGTAGTACAAGCCAAAGTCAGGAAGTGTGATACCTCCATTATAGTTCTTTTTTCTTAAGATTGCTTTGGCTATTCGGGGTCTTCTGTGGTTCCCAAAAAAATCTGATGATTTTTTGTTCTATTTCTTTAAAATATGCCATTGGGATTTTGATGGGGATTGCATTGAATCTTATATTTCTTTGGGTAATATGGCCATTTTAACTATGTTGATTCTTCCAATCCATGTGCACGGAATGTCTTTCCATTTCTTTGTGTCTTCTTCAGTTTCTTTCAAAAATGTCTTATAGATTTCAGCATATAGGTCTTTCACTTCCTTGGTTAAGTTTATTCCTAGGTATTTTATTCTTTTTGCTGCAATTGCAAAATGAATTGTTTTTTGTATTTCTTTTTCTGAGATTTCACTGTTAGTATATAGGAATGCAATGGACTTTTCTACATTGATTTTGTAGCTGGCAACTTAGCTGTATTTGTTGATTGTTTCTATTAGCTTTTTGGTGGAGTCTTTAGGGTTTTCTGTACAAAGCATCATGTCATCAGCAAAGAGTGACAATTCAACTTCTTCGTTCCCAATTTGGATGCCTTTTATTTCTTTCTCTTGGCTGATTGCTCTGGCAAGGACTTCCAACACCATGTTGAAAAGCAGAGGTGATAGGGGACATCCCTGTTGTGTTCCTGAACGTAGAGCAAAGGGCTTCAGTTTTTCACCATTAATTATGAGATTAGCTGAGGGTTTGTCATATATGACTTTTATTATGGTAAGGTATTGCCTTCTATACCTGTTTTACTAAGTGTTTTAATCATAAATGGATGTTGTACCTTGCCAAATGCTTTTTCTGCATCGATTGATACAATGATACGATTTCTGTCCTTTATTTTGTTTATGTGATGTATCACATTGATGGATTTGCGGATGTTGAACCATCCCTGTGCCCCGAGGATGAACCCCACTTGGTCGTGATGAATAATCTTTTTAATGCATTGTTGTATTCGATTTGCTAGAATGTCGTTTAGGATTTTTATATCTGTATTCATCAGAGATATTGGTCTGTAGTTTTCTTTTTTTGTGTGTGTTGTCCTTACCAGGTTTTGGTATCAGGGCAATGTTGGCCTCATAAAATGAGTTAGGGAGTACTGTCTCTTCTTCAATTTTTTGGAAGAGTTTGAGCAGGATTGGTATTAGATCCTCTTTGAAGGTTTGGTAGAATTCACTAGTGAAGCCATCTGGTCCCGGACTTTTGCTTTTGGGAAGGTTTTGGATGACTGATTCAATTTCGTTACTGGTGATCGGTCTGTTTAGATTTTCCAGTTCTTCATGGTTCAGCCTTGGAAGGCTATATGTTTCTAAGAACTTGTCCATTTCTTCTAGGTTGTTGAATTTGGTGGCATATAGTCCTTCATAGTATTCTTGGATGATCCTTTGTATTTCTGTGGTGTCCGTGATAACTTCCCCTTTTACATTTCTGATTTTGTTAATCAGTGTCTTCTCTCTTTTTATCTTAGTAAGTCTAGCCAAGGGTTTGTCAATTTTGTTAATCTTTTCAAAGAACCAGCTCTTTGTCACATTAATTTTTCTATTGTCTTTTGTTCTCTATTTCATTTAGTTCTGCTCTGATTTTTGTTATTTCCTTTCTTCTGCTGACCTTGGGTTTACTTGTTCTTCTTTTCTAGTTCTTTAAGGTGTAACATGAGGTTATTTATTTGGGTTTTCTTGTTTCTTGAGATAGGCCTGTAATGATATAAATTTCCCTCTTAAAACTGCTTTGCTGCATCCCAAAAATTTTGGTAGGATGTATTTTCATTGTCATTTGTTTCTATGTATCTTTTGATCTCTCCTCTAATTTCTTCTTTGACCCAGTTGTTCTTTAAAAGTATGTTGTTTAATCTCCATGTATTTGTGTTTTTCCTGATTTCTTTTTGCAGTTGATATCCAATTTCAAAGCCTTGTGATCAGAGAATATGCATGGTATGATTTCAATCTTCTTAAATTTGTTGAGACTGATTTTATGTCCCAATATATGGTCTATCCTTGAGAATGTTCCATGTACACTAGAAAGAATGTATAGTCTGATGTTTTAGGATGAAGTGCTCTATAAATGTCAATTATGTCCATTTCATCTAATGTGTCATTTAGGGCTACTATTTCGTTATTTATTTTCTGTTTGGATGATCTATCCATAGCTGTCAATGATGTATTTAAGTCCCCTAGTATAATTGTGTTTTGGTCAATTTCTCCCTTTAGTTCTGTTAGTAGTTGCTTGGTATATTGTGGTGCTCCCTGATTGGGGGCATAAATATTGATGACTGTTATGTCTTCTTGTTGTATAGTCCCCTTCACCATTATGAAATGTCCATCTTTGTCTCTTGTTATCTTTTTCACCTTGAAGTCTGTTTTCATCTGATATCATTATGGCTACACCTGATTTTCTCTGGGTACCATTTGCTTGGAGTGTCAATTTCCACCCTTTCACTTTGAGTCTATGCTTGTCCTTGTAGCTGAGATGTGTCTCTTGGAGACAGCATATGGTTGGGTTTAGTTTTTGATCCAATCTGCTACTCTGTGCCTTTTTATTGGTGAGTTCAGTCCATTTACATTTAGGGTGATTATTGATATGTGAGGATTTCCTGTCATTCTATCTTTAGTTTTCTGGTAAGGCTGTGTCTCCATTGTTTCTTTGCCTTTTTGTTGTTGTCTATTATTTCTGTGTGGTGGTATTCTATGATGTTTCCTTCTGTTTCTTCTTTTATTACAGTATATATTTCAGTTCTGGATTTTTTTTTGAGTGGTTACCCTTAAGTTTATGTAAAAGAAAGTTTGATATTTAGAGTATTCCATTTTCTTCAGCACGCTTACTTTCTCCATTCCCATATTCCGGTTCAGGCCTTTACTCTCCCCCTTTTTATGTTTTGGTTGCCACAAATTGTCCCTGTTGATGGTGGTCGAATAGCCTCCTTTAGTATTTCTTGTAGTGCAGGTCATGTATTAGAAAATTCCCTCAGCTTCTGTATGTCTGGAAAGGTCTTTATTCCTCCTTCATATCTAAAGGATATCTTTGCTGGATATATTATTCTTGGCTCATAATTTCTCTCTTTCAATAGTTTGAATATTTGGTTCCACTCCCTCATGGTTTGTAGAGTTTCTGCTGAAAAATCTGATGATAATCTAATGGGCTTTCCTTTGTAAGTTACCGTCTTCTTTTCCCTGGCTGCCTTGAGGATTCTTTCTTTGTCGTTGATTTTAGACAGCTTCAATACAATGTGCCTTGGAGAAGGCCTGTTGGGATTGAGGTAACTAGGTGTTCTATTTGCTTCTTGGATTCGAGGATCCAGTTCTGTCCACAAGTTTGGGAAGTTCTCATTGACAATTTGTTTGAATATATTCTCTGTTCCCTTCTCTTTCTTCTCCTTCTGGTATGCCCATTATTCTTATATTGCTCTTTCTGATGGAGTCAGAAAGTTCTTGTAGAGTTCTTTCATTTCTTTTAAGTCTCAAGTCTCTTTCTTCTTCCATCTGTGTAATTTCCAGGTTTCTATCTTCGATGTCACTGATTCTTTCCTCCATCTGGTCAACTCTACTACCTAAGCTGGTTATTTCATTCTTAATTTCTTCTATTGAGTTCTTAATCTCCAGAAATTCTGTTTGGTTCTTTTTAAAATTTCAGTCTCTTTCGTAAAATGCTCATGTTTTTCTTTGATTGTGTTTCTGAGTTCATTAAACTGCCTTTCTGTGTTGTCTTCCTTCTGATTGAGTTTTTTCAGAACTGCAATCTTGAATTTTCTGCCATTTAAGTTACATATGTCCATATCTTTAAGTTCCTTTTCTGGAGACTTTTCACTTTCTTTCTGAGCTGTCTTGTTGCCTTTGTTATTCATGGCAATTACTGATTTATTATTTCTCTTCCTAGACATCTACAGGAGTTGCTTCTGCAACAGGTTGATAGGAAGCGGTCTTTCTTTTGTTTTCCAGTACGTGTTGGTAGAATGTTTTATTTTGTCTCCCACAGCAGCTTATTTTTCTTCTCCCACATGGTAGTGCTATGTTTTCTCTGCACTATTCCAGCTTCTCACACAATAGGGGGATTCTTTGGGAGATGGTCTTCTCCTCTGTTAATAGTTTGCCTGGGTCACAGGGCGCAGTGTCCGTTTGAGTATGCGGAAAGGTTTTGAAGTTCCAAAGCTCTTCCTGCTCCAGATTCAGAGCCCGTATTTTTCAGCAATTCTGTTTTCTCATACAGGGATCTGCCCATATAGGTGGGACCAGGGGCGGTGTGAGTTGTGAGAGGTGGCCCAGAGCAATGGTGGCAACCACCACCACAACCAGTCTTGCTTTCACAGCTCCCTTCCCTTTGCCGGAACTAGTTGGGCTGCGAACCTGTGTCTGCAGTCCACTGTTCTCAGAACAACAAATATTCTGGTCTTTAGATCTGACACTGCTACTGTTCTGCTTCTAGCACTGGGCAGGTGGTGTCCGGGTGAGATCTGGGAGGGGGCGGCTTGTCTTAGTGCCTATGGCTTCCGTTCTCTTCTCATCAGTGAGGGCTTAAACCACCATTTTAACTCTTCTTACCTCAGTCTTTTCTTCGAGGTCTCTGACGTGAGCGTTGGATTCAGCCATGTTATATGCTGTCCCCTCAGCCCTGTGGGCCATAAATGGAGCCATAGCAGTCCGAGTTCTCCCCTCTCCCGCAGCTGAGGTAGTTCCGGGATGCAGCAAGTTTGGAGCACTGAGCTAGGTCTGCATCCTGCGCCTGCGCAGGTTTGTCTCTGCACTTTTCCCTTCCCCCCACCCCCGCTCTCGTGATTCGTCCACCTTTAGGTGAATTCAGTAGTGGGCCTCTTCGTCTTGCTTGTCTGCTGTGCAGGGAGCCCTTTGTGGAGTTATAGTTTTTCAATTAGTTGTAAATTCCTGGGGAGATTTACAGAGCCTCACCTCACGCTGCCATTTCAATGATGACTCTGTTAATTATTTATTAATTGGGCAGTACCTAATTTTTACTACACAAACACTGATCAAATTAGCATATTACTTCTGTTTTCCCTTGGGTTAAACTTCCATTTTAGTTGCTATTTCAACTTTCTTGTATACTTGACTTTATGCTGGTTAAATATAAGTTGATTGTTTGATTTCTCAGGTATAAGTGTTATACTGTGTTGCCTGAATAACTCCCATTTAGAAATTTGTCCTCTACTCTCAATCAGTCTTCTTGTTCTAACTTGAAGTTCACTTCAGTTTCTATCAAGTAATACCTTGAGATGTGTTCATTCTGCTGCTCTAGGGAGAATGTAGAGAACTGGGAAGGCCAAGGAAGTGCAGGGGTGGCACCACCTGTCACATGAGAGGGGAAGTGGTCACGTGGACTAAACCACACAGCTTTTCATTGACTCAGCTTCTCTTTTAGATGTGAATCCTCAGCGTCCGAGTGGAAGACGAAGTCCACAAGATGTTGTTCTCTGAGTGACCAATGACCATGTGGAAGCAGGGAGGCAGGACTATCAGGTTCTTTTCCAAACTGCCCCTATTTGGTTTTTTTCTTTCTTTCTTTCTTTCTTTTTTTTTTTTTTTTGTCAGTAAGCTAGTAATATCTTGATGAGGCCAGTATAACCTAACTTTTCAATTCCTTATTTCATGACATCTCTACAATCTTCTTTTATCTTTGAAATTTCCATCCTGACTGCTGATAATTTTTCTCCTTATAATTGTGTGCTTAATATAGTCATGACAGTTTGGTTTCTTTTTGTTAGCTGCCCATTAATGGGAAAATCAGCAACAGTTTTGCACAGCACTCTGTTTTAATGCTTTATGTTTTTATGAACTAAAGTATTAGTTTCTGAAACTCTTTGTCGAAAAAGATTATCGTCGGGCCTGCCCGGTGGCTCAGGTGGTTAGAGCTCCATGCTCCTAACTCCGAAGGCTGCCGGTTCGATTCCCACATGGGCCAGTGGGCTCTCAACCACAAGGTTGCCAGTTCGATTCCTTGAGTCCCACAAGGGATGGTGGGCCATGCCCCCCACAACTAAGATTGAACACGGCACCTTGAGCTGAGCTGCCGCTGAGCTCCCGGATGGCTCATATGGTTGGAGCGCATCCTCTCAACCACAAGGTTGCCAGTTCGACTCCTCAACTCCCACAAGGGATGGTGGGCTAGCCCACCGCAACTAGCAACGGGCAACTGGACCTGGAACTGAGCTGCGCCCTCCACAACTAAGACTGAAAGGACAACAACTTGAAGCTGAATGGAACCCTCCAAAACTAAGATTGAAAGGACAAAAACTTGACTTGGAAAAAAGTCCTGAAAGTACACATTGTTCCCCAATAAAGTCCTGTTCCCCTTCTCCAAGAAAATCTTTTAAATAAATAAATAAATAAAATAAAATAAAACAAAATAAAATAAAATAAAATAAAATAAAATAAAATAAAATAAAATAAAATAAAAGATGGTGTGAGAGCGGGTAGGTGCAGAGAAGAGCAACTGCCCTGAAGAACAAAGAGGTTTAGGATTTTATTACAATGACGGCACAAAATATTCAAGATTTAGGGGTGGTGTTATAGGCATTCCTAGGTGAGTTCTCACTTTGCATTCCTTCCTGTCAGGAGGTGGGATTCCTTTGTCCTTATTTGGCCCTTGTCAGAACAGTCATGGTGACAGAAGAGGTAGAGATTATCCCCTGCCTGCAATGTTAATTTATATACCATTATAATCCATTACAATTAGCTAGAGTTCACTTTGAGGGGCAAGATGGTGTCCTGAGTTATTACCAAGATCTAGTCCTGGCTGGTCTGGTAGCTGCACCTTTTCTTAAGAATGACTTCATCTCTTCCTTCCTTTGTCTCCCCTTACTTCCTCATTCCTTTACTCTCCCCTCTCTCCCATTGTCCTATTCTTTCTGCCTACTGTAACAGTATGAACATCATCTGATTCATATTTTGAGAAGATAATGGTCAGACAGACAGGGAAAACTGGTTGAGCAACGGTTTCAGTGGTTCAGGACAGAGAATGATGGCTGGACTAAGGCTCACTCTGATTTTCTTTTCCCTGGACTCAGACTCTTCCTTTGTAAAGTGTAGGTAGAGGCTTAGTAGAAATGAATCAGCAGTGAAATCACGTGGTTCTCTGCTTTTTCTGTCTGACTTATTTCGCTCAGCATTACACTCTCAAGATCCATCAATGTTGTCACAAATGTTAAACCAAAAACAACAAAAGAAAAAGACAAACAAATGAGAAACAGAAACTCATAGACACACAATAGTTTAGTGGTTACCAGAGGGTAAGGGGGGTGGGGGGTGGGAGATGAAGATAAGGGGGATCAAATATATGGTGATGGAAGGAGAACTGACTCTGGGTGATGAACACACAATGGGATTTATAGATGATGTAATACAGAATTGTACACCTGAAATCTATGTAATTTTACTAACAATTGTCACCCCAATAAATTTAATAAAATAAAATTTAAAAACAAAACAAACAAACAAACAAAAAAACTGCATTCGCTGCATCCCAAAAAATTTGGTAGGATGTATTTTCATTGTCATTTGTTTCTATGTATCTTTTGATCTCTCCTCTAATTTCTTCTTTGACCCAGTCCTTCTTTAGAAGTATGTTGTTTAGTCTCCATGTATTTGTGTTTTTTCCCGCTTTCTTTTTACAGTTGATATCCAATTTCAAAGCCTTGTGATCAGAGAATATGCATGGTATGATTTCAATCTTCTTAAATTTGTTGAGACTGGTTTTATGTCCCAATATATGGTCTATCCTTGAGAATGTTCCATGTACACTAGAAAAGAATGCATAGTCTGATGTTTTAGGATGAAGTGCTCTATAAATGTCAATTATGTCCATTTCATCTAATGTGTCATTTAGGGCTACTATTTCGTTATTTATTTTCTGTTTGGATGATCTATCCATAGCTGTCAATGATGTATTTAAGTCCCCTAGTATAATTGTGTTTTGGTCAATTTCTCCCTTTAGTTCTGTTAGTAGTTGCTTGGTGTATTTTGGTGGTCCCTGATTGGGGGCATAAATATTGATGACTGTTATGTCTTCTTGTTGTACAGTCCCCTTCACCATTATGAAATGTCCATCTTTGTCTCTTGTTATCTTTTTCACCTTGAAGTCTGTTTCATCTGATATCATTATGGCTACACTTGATTTTCTCTGGATACCATTTGCTTGGAGTGTCAATTTGCACCCTTTCACTTTGAGTCTATGCTTGTCCTTGTAGCTGAGATGTGTCTCTTGGAGACAGCATATGGTTGGGTTTAGTTTTTTGATCCAATCTGCTACTCTGTGCCTTTTTATTGGTGAGTTCAGTCCATTTACATTTAGGGTGATTATTGATATGTGAGGATTTCCTGTCATTCTATCTTTAGTTTTCCGGGAAGGCTGTGTCTCCATTGTTTCTTTGCCTTTTTGTTGTTGCCGATTATTTAGTGTGGTGGTATTCTATGATGTTTCCCTCTGTTTCTTCTTTTATTACAGTATATATTTCAGTTCTGGATTTATTTTGAGTGGTTACCCTTAAGTTTATGTAAAAAAAAGTTTGATATTCCGGTTCAGGCCTTTACTCTCCCCCTTTTTGAGTTTTGGTTGCCACAAATTGTCCCTGTTGATGGTGGTCGAATAGCCTCCTTTAGTATTTCTTGTAGTGCAGGTCGTGTATTAGAAAATTCCCTCAGCTTCTGTATGTCTGGAAAGGTCTTTATTCCTCCTTCATATCTAAAGGATATCTTTGCTGGATATATTATTCTTGGCTCATGATTTCTCTTTCAATAGTTTGAATATTTGGTTCCACTCGCTCCTGGCTTGTAGAGTTTCTGCTGAAAAATCTGATGATAATCTAATGGGCTTTCCTTTGTAAGTTACCATCTTCTTTTCCCTGGCTGCCTTGAGGATTCTTTCTTTGTCATTGATTTTAGACAGCTTCAATACAATGTGCCTTGGAGAAGGCCTGTTGGGATTGAGGTAACTAGGTGTTCTATTTGCTTCTTGGATTCGAGGGTCCAGTTCTGTCCACAAATTTGGGAAGTTCTCATCGACAATTTGTTTGAATATATTCTCTGTTCCCTTCTCTTTCTTCTCCTTCTGGTATGCCCATTATTCTTATATTGCTCTTTCTGATGGAGTCAGAAAGTTCTTGTAGAGTTCTTTCATTTCTTTTAAGTCTCAAGTCTCTTTCTTCTTCTATCTGTGTCATTTCCAGGTTTCTATCTTCGATGTCACTGATTCTTTCCTCCATCTGGTCAACTCTACTACCTAAGCTGGATATTTCATTCTTAATTTCTTCTATTGAGTTCTTAATCTCCAGAAATTCTATTTGGTTCTTTTTAAAATTTCAATCTCTTTCGTAAAATGCTCATGCTGTTCTTTAATTGAGTTTCTGAGTTCATTTAACTGCCTATCTGTGTTTTCTTGTATCTCGTTGAGTTTTTTCAGAACTGCAATCTTGAATTCTCTGTCATTTAAGTCACAAATTTCTGTATCTTTAATGCCTTTTCTGGAGATTTTTCACTTTCTTTCTGAGCTATCTTGTTGCCTTGGTTATTCATGGCGATTACTGGTTTACTATTTCTCTTCCTAGACATCTACAGGAGTGACTTCTGCAACAAGTTGATAGGAAGAGGTCCTTCTTTTGTTTTCCAGTACTTGTTGGTAGAATGTTTTACTTTTTCTCCAACTGCAGGCTTTTTTTTCCCTGTCTTACAAGGTACTGCTATGTTTTCTCTGCACTACTCCTGCTTCTCTCACAATGGGGGGATTCCCTGGGAGACAGGCTTCTCTTCTGTTAATAGTTCGTCTAGGTCACAGGGCGCAGTGTCCCGGTGGGTATGCTGAGAGCTTTTAATGTTCCAAAGCTCTTCCAGCTCCTGATTCAGAGCCCGTATGTTTCAGCAGTTCTGTTTTCACCTGCAGGGATCTGCCCAGATAGGTGGGGCCAGGGGCGGGGTGAGCTGTGAGACGTGGCCCAGAGCAATGGCAGCGACTACCACCACAGCCGGTCCTGCTTCCACAGCTCTCTCCCCTTTGCCGGAACTACTTGGGCTGTGAATTTGTGTCTGTCGGCCACAGTTCTCAAATATAGCAAATTTTCTGTTGTTTTGATCTGACACTGCTACTGTTTCGCTTCTAGCACTGGGCAGGTGGAAGCGGGGCAGGTGGAAGGAGGGGAGGGAGGGGGCGGCTAGTCTCAGTGCCTAAGGCTCCGTTCTCTGCTCGGCAGTGCGGGCTTAAACCACCGTTTTCAGCCTTTTTCCCTCAGTCTTTTCTCCGAGGTCTCTGTCATGAGCGTTGTGTTCAGCTGTTTTATATGCTGTCCCCTCAGCCCTGTGGAGCCCAGGCGGAGCCCTAGCAGTCCGATCTCCCGCAGCTGCTGTAGTTCCGGGAAGCAGCAAGCTCGGCGCACTGAGCTAGGTCTGCGTCCTGCGCCCGCGCGGCTCTGTCTCCGCCCACTTCTCTGTTTCCTCCTCCCCCCCCCCACTCGCGCGAATCTCCCACCTGTAGGTGATTTCAGTTGGTAGTGGGCCTCTTCGTCTTGCCTGTCTGCTGTGCAGGGAGTCCTTTGTGGAATTTTTTTGTTCGAATCTTTGTAAATTCCATGGGAGCTTTACAGAGGCTCACCTCACACCGCCATTTTTCCGGAACTCTCTCCCTGTACTGAGCGAGATTTTCTACAGCAGAGGTCAAACCGGAGATAGCTTGCGGGCTTAAGCCAAGACTGGTGCTGTTTTTTTATTTTATTTTATTTTATTATTGTTATCATAATATATACAAATATATATATATATATATTTCCCATCTTCTTTTCCCTTTCTCTTTTTTCTTTTTTGTGTTTCCTTGCTCTATTTTTCCTTTTTCCTGTATTTTTTTTTATTATTTGCTCTTTTTTTGGTTTTGTTTTCTGTGTTTTTGATATTTTCGTTCATGCTGGTTGTTTTTATGTGTTAGTGTACTTTTTTGTACGTGTTTGTTTGTTGTGTTTTGAAATTGCCTTGCACGAGAGCCCAGCCCAAGATGCATGAGAATCAACACACCAAGAGGACAGCTTCAGACCAAAGCAGAGCGTTACCTGGTTTGACCTACAAATGGCACACCCAATGGGAACTCTCAACAGGCACAAAAGCCCACAGGGGCAAAGCCTGCACTGAGTGGTCAGCCTTCAGACAGCAGCTCACACCATGTGGGTATTACCAATCCTCATAGCTACTCAGCCCCGGAGCCAGTCCCACCCACTGACCAGCTAACTTCAAGCTAATCAAAGCTGGACTACAACAGGAGTACACCCACAACACGAGGGACACTTCTGGAACACATGTATTGGAGATTAGGGACACTGAGCAAGTCGAATACAAAGGTCATGTAATACATAAAGTCACCCAGCAAAGACTGAGAGACATAGATGATCTGCCTAATAGAAACAAACACAAAGCAACAGCCAGAATGAGGAAACACAGAAACATATCTCAAATAAAAGAACAGAAGAAACCTTCAGAAATTAAACTAAATGAAATAAAAACAGTCAATCTACCAGATACAGAGTTTAAAATAATGTTGAAGAGAATGATGAAGGAACTTAGTGAGAATTTCAACAAAGAGATAGCAAGCATAAAGAAGGATATAAAAACCATGAAAACTAACCAGTCAGAAATAAAGAATACAATACCTGCAGTGAAGAATACACTAGAAGGAATTACCAGCAGATTAGATGAAGCAGAGGATCAAATCAGCAATTTAGAAGACAAAGTAAGAGAATTCAGCCAATCAGAACAACAAAAAGAAAAAAAGAATAGGAACCAATGGAAATAGTTTAAGAGACCTGTGAAACAAAAACAAGCACAACAACATTCGCATCATAGGAATAACAGAACGAGAAGAGAGGGTTCGAGAACAATATTTGAAGAAATATTGACAGAAAACTTCCTTAACCTGGAGAAGGAAATTGACATACAAGCCCAGAAAGTGCAGACAGTTCCAAACAAGATGAACGTAAACAAGCCCACAACAAGACACATCATAGTTAAAATGGCACAGGTTAAAAACAAGAGAGGATACTAACTGCAGCAAGAGATAGACAGTGAGTTACTTACAAGTGTGCTCCCATAAAACTATCAGCTGACTTTTCTACAGAAATATTGCAGGCCAGAAGGGAGTGGCAGGAAATATTTAAAGTGATGAAAACCAAAGACCTGTAACATAGATTACTCTACCCAGCAAATGTATCTTTTAAAATTGAAGGAGAGGTAAAGAGCTTCCCAGAAAATAGTAAGCTTAAGGAATTCATTACCACCAAGCCAGCTCTGCAGGAAATGTTAAAAAGGCTACTTTAAGCTGAAGAAAGATGAAAACAAACTAACTCAGGAGCCAGAAATATGAATAACAAAATGGCAATAATTTTGTATGTACCTATCAATAATTACTTTAAATGTAAATGTATTAAATGTTCTAATCAAAAGACAGAGTGACTGAGGGGAGAAGAAAACAAGACCCATGAATACGCTGTATACAAGACACCCATCTCAGATAAAAAAACACACACAGGCTGAAAGTAAAGGTATGAAATAAGATGTTTCATACAAACGAAAATGAGAAAAAAGCTGGGGTACCAATACTTATATCAGACAATAAACTTTAAAACAAAGACTATATAATAAAACACAAAGAAGGGCAAAACATAATAATAAAGGGAACAGTCCAAAAAGAGGACATAACCCTAGTAAACAACTATGTACCCAACATAGGAGCACCTAAATATATAAAACAGATGTTTTTTTTTTTGTTAGTTTCAGGTGTACAAGACAAAGTAATACTTAGACGTTTATCATGTATATACATCACACTGTGTGAACCCCCCTCCCCCGATCCACTATCTCTCTGACATCACACACAGCCATTACATTTCCACTGTTTCTATTCCTAATGCTGTACTCCGCTTCTTGCAAGTATATACATACATATATACATACATATATATATAAACTTATATATATATATATATATATATATATATATATATATATATATATAAAAATTATAGTTGGCATTCATTATTGTTCAGCTTCAGCTTCAGGTGTACAGTGCAGTAATCAGGCATCTACATCATCCCTGAGGTGGTCTCCCAAATGAGACAAGCGTCCATTGGATACCCTACAAAATCTTTATAACATTATTGATTCATTCTCCAAATTAATTTTCAAAATCCTGTGGCCATTTTGTGGTTACTGACTGTTTTCTAATCCTCTCACCTTCCCCTTTATCCCCACCACCCCTCCCATCTAGCAACCCTCAGATTTTCCTCTGTCTCCAAAACTGTTTCTGATTAGTTCATTCACTTATTCTTTTCTTTAGATTCCACATATAAGTGAGATCATGTGGTATTTCTCTTTCTCAGTCTGACTTATTTCACTTAACACAATGTTCTCTAGGTCCATCCATATTGTTGCAAATGGTAAGATTTCTTTCTTCTTTATGGCTGCGTAATACTCCATTGTATATATGTACCACAGTTTCTTAATCCAGTCATCTACCGATGGGCATTTCGGTTGTTTCCATGTCTTGGCTATTGTGTATAGTGCTGCAATAAACATAGCAGTGCATATAGTTTTTTGAATTAGAGTTTTGGCTTTCTCCGGATAGATACCTAGGAGTGGAATTGCTGGATCTTAAGGTAGTTCCATTTTCAGATATTTTACATACCTCCATACTGTTTTCCATAGTGGCTGCACCAATCTGCAATTCCACCAACAGTGCACAAGCGTTCACTTTTCTCCACATCCGCGCCAGCACTTGTTGTTTGTTGTTTTATTGATGATAGACATTTTGAGTGCAGTGAGGTGGTATCTCATTTTGGTTTTTATTTGCATTTCTCTGATGGTTAGTGAGGTTGAGCATTTTTTCATATGTCTGTTTGCAATCTGTATGTCCTTTTTAGAAAAATGTCTCTTCATGTCTTCTGCCCATTTTTTAATTGGGTTGTTTGTTTTTTTTGGAGTTGACTGGAGTGAGTTTTTTATAAATTTGTGATATTAACCCTTTATCAGATATATCATTGGCAAATATCTTTTCCCATTCAGTAGGATCCCTTTTTGCTTTATTGATGGTTTCCTTTGCTGTGAAAAAATTTTTAGTTTGCTGTAATCTACATGTTTATTTTTTCTCTTAATTCCCTTGCGCGAGAGGATACATCAGTAAAAATCTAAGTCTGGGTAATGTCTGTGAAGTTTCTTCCTCTATTTTCTTCAAGGAATTTTATGGTTTCAGATCTTACATTTAAGTCTTTAATCCATTTTGAATTTATTCTTGTATATGGTGTAAGGAGGTGGTCCAGCTTCATTTTTTTGCATGTGTCTGTCCAGGTTTCCCAGCACCATTTATTGAATAGACTGTCTTTACCCCACCATATATTCTTGCTTCCACTGTCATAGATTAAATGGCCATATAGGCATGGATTTATTTCTGGACTCTCTATTCTGTTCCATTGAAGTATGTGTCTGTTTTTATGCCAGTACCATGTTGTTTTGATTACTGTAGCCTTGCAGTATAATTTCATGTCAGGTATTGTTGTACCTTCCATTTTGTTCTTATTTCTCAAGATTGCTGATGCTATCTGGGGTCTTTTATGGTCCAATATAAATTTTAGGATTATATGTTCTGTTACTGTGAAAAACATCGTTGGTAGTTTGATAGGAATTGCGTTGAATATGTATATTGCCTTAGGCAGTATGGACATTTTAACTATATTAATTTTTCCTATCCATGAACATGGTATGAATTTCCATCTATTTGAATCTTCTTTCATTTCTTTCTTCAGTGTCTTATAATTTTCTGAGTACAGATCTTTTACTTCTTTGGTTAAATTTATTCCCAGGTATTGTATAGTCTTTGAAGCAATTGTAAATGGGATTGATTTTTTTGATTTCTCCCTCTGATGTTTTATTATTGGTATGTACAAATGCAACTGATTTCTGAATATTAATTTTGTATCCTGCTACTGTACTAAATTCATCTATCAGCTCTAATAGTTTCTTGGTGGAGTCTTTAGGGTTCTCTATATATAGTATCATGTCATCTGCATATAATGATAATTTTACTTCCTCCTTACCGATTTGGATGCCTTTTATTTCTTTTTCTTGTCTGATTGCTGTGGCTAGAACTTCCAGCACTATGTTGAATAGAAGTGGAGAAAGTGGGCAACCTTGCCTTGTTACTGATCTTAGGGGGAATGGTTTTAGCTTTTCCCCATTGAGTATGATGTTAGCTGTGGGTTTATCATATATGGCCTTTATTATGTTGAGATATGATCCCTACTTTCTTAAGCGGTTTTTATCATAAATGGCTGCTGGATTTTATCAAATGCTTTTCTGCATCTATTGATATGATCATGTGATTTTTATTTTTCATTTTGTTAATGTGGTGTATCACATTAATTGATTTCTGGATGTTGAACCACCCTTGCATACCAGGGATGAATCCCACTTGATCATGGTGTATGATCTTTTTAATGTATTGCTGAATTCTGTTCACTAATATTTTGTTGAGGATTTTTGCATCTATGTTCATTAGAGATATCGGCCTGTAGTTTTCTTTTTTTGTGGTGTCTTTGTCTGATTTTGGGATCAGGGTGATAGTGGCTTCGTAAAAAGTGTTTGGGAGTCTTCCTCCTTCTGGATTTTTGGAAGAGCTTGAGGAGAATAGGTGATAATTCTTTTTGAACGTTTTGTAAAATTCACCTGTAAAGCCATCTGGTCCAGGGCTTTTGTTTGTTGGGAGATTGTTGATTACTGATTCAATTTCCTGGTGGTAATCAGTCTATTCAGGTTTTCTGTTTCTTCTTGAGTTAGCCTTGGAAGGTTGTGCCTCTAGAAAATTGTCCATTTCTTCCAGATTGTCAAATTTGTTGGCATATAGTTGCTCATAGTAATTTCTTAAATTTTTTTGTATTTCTGCAGTGTCTGTGTCACTTTCTCCTCTTTTTCTCTCTTTTTTTATTTTTGGGTCCTCTCTCTTTTTTTTTGAGTCTGGCTAAAGGTTTGTCAATTTTTTTTATCTTCTCTAAGAACCAACTCTTGGATTCATTGATCTTTTTTATTGTTTTTTTTCTGGTTTCTATTTCATTTATTTCTGCTCTTCTTTATTATCTCCTTCCTTGTACTCCTTTGGGCTTATTTTGCTGTTCTTTTCCAGATCCCTTAAGTGTGAAGATAAACTGTTGATTAGTGATTTTTCTTGTTTCTTTAGGTAGGCCTGCAATGCTATGAATTTCTCTTAGGACTGCTTTTTTGGCATCCATATTATTTTTTTTCGTCGTGTTTTTTTTTTTTTTTGTCTCGAGATATCTTTTTTTTTTCTCCTTTGATCTTGACCCATTCATTATTTAGTAACATGTTATTCAGCCTCCATGAATTGGTGTGTCTGTGTCTTTTTTTTTTTTTCCTGTAGTTCATTTCTAATTTCATAGCACTGTGAAGAGAAGACAATTGGTATTTTTTTTTTTTTCTTAAATTTATCAAGACTTGTTTTGTAACATATGGTCTATCTTATCTTGGAAAAAATGTGTGCTTGAGAAGAATGTGTATTCTATTCTGGGGGGGTGGGGTGCTCTGAAAATAAAATATCGATTAGTGGTCCAATGTGTCATTTAAGGCTGTTGTTTCCATATTGATTTTCTGTCTGGAAGACCTGTCCCTTGTTGTCAGAGGTGTGTTGAAGTCCCCTACTATGATAGTGTTACTGTTGATCTCTGTCTTTATGTCAGTCAATATCTGTTTTATATATTTAGGTGCTCCTATGTTGGGTGCATAGATGTTTACTAGGGTTATGTCCTCTTGTCGGATCGATCCCTTTATTATTATATAGTGCCCATCTTTGTCTTTTAATATGTTCTTCATTTTAAAGTCTATTTTGTCAGATATAAGTATTGCAACTCCAGCTTTTTCTCATTTCCATTTGCATGAAATATCTTACTCCAACCCTTCACTTTCAGCCTGTGTGTGTCTTTTGATCTGAGGTGAGTCTCTTGTATACAGCATATACAAGGGTCTTGCTTTCTTATCCACTCAGCCACCCTATGTCTCTTGATTGGAGCATTTAATCCATTTACATTTAAAGTGATTATTGATAGGTACATAGTTATTGCCATTTTTAAATTTGTAGTTAGATTGTTTTCATCTTTCTTCTATTTACAGAAGTCCTTTTAGTATTTCTTGCAATGCTGGCTTGGTGGTAATAAATTCCTTTAGCTTATTCTTTTCTGGGAAGCTCTTTATCTCTCCATCAACTTTAAATGATAGCCTTGCTGGATAAAGCAATCTAGGTTGTAGGCCTTTGTTTTCCATCACTTTGAGTATCTCCTGCCACTCCCTCCTGGCCTTCAATGTTTCTGTAGAAAAGTCATTTGATAGTCTTATGGGAGTTCCCTTGTATGTAACCCTCTGTCTTTCTCTTGCTGCTTTTAGGATTCTCTCTTTGTCTTTAACCTTTGCCATTTTAACTATAATGTGTCTTTGTGTGGACCTGTTTGGGTTTATCCTAGTTGGAACCCTCTGCACTTCCTGGGCTTGTATGTTGGTTTCCTTCATCAGGTTAGGGAAGTTTTCAGACATTATTACTTCAAATATGTTCTCAATCCCTTGCTTCCTCTCTTCACCTTCTGGTATTCCTATGATGTGCATGTTGTGCTTGATGTTATCCCAGAGGTCTCTTAAGCCATCTTCATTGTTTTTTATTCTTTTTTTCTTTCTGTTGTTCTGTTTGAATGATCTCTGCTAACTTGTCTTCTAAGTCGCTGATTCGATCCTCTGCTTCATCTAACCTGCTGTTAATTCCTTCAAGTGAGTTCCTTATTTCAGTAATTGTGTTCTTTAGTTCTAACTGGTTTTTCATTATGATTTCTCTATCCTTCTTTATGTCGTCTCTAAGCTCCTTAGACATTCTTATCATTAGTGTTCTGAATTCTGTCTCTGATTGGTTGGTTACCTCTGTTTCATTTGGTTCTATTTCTGGAGGTTTCTTCTGTTCTTTTATTTGGGACATGTTTCTTTGTTTCCCCATTCTGGCTGACTCTCTGTGTTTGATGTATTAGGTAGATCCCCTTGAGTTCTTAGTTCTTGCTGGAATATCTTGTGTAGTATGCGTCTTTTATATATGACTTGCACTACTTCGTTCTTCTCTGTGTGTGCTCCAAATGTGACTCTTGTGTTGTGCATATTGCCCTGTTAAAGAAGATCTTTAACTGCTTTTCACTTGTGAGTAGGTGGGGTTAACTCCTAGGCTGACTAGTTGTGAGACTTGGTTCTGCCCACTGCATGGTGTTCTACTGCGTGAGGTTTGACTACTTAAATGTGGTTCGGCCTCTGTGGGCTCTTGTGCCTGTAGAGAATTCCCTCTGGGTGTGTCACATGTAGGTCAAACCCAGTAGTACTCTAGTTTGGTCTTGAGTTGGCCTCTGGGTGTGTTGAATCTTGTGCCTCTTAAGTTGGGCCCTCGTAGGGCAATTTCAGAACAAAGCAAATCACCAAGCACAACAACAACACCAACAACAACAAAGAAAAAATCAAATACATTCACATGTAAAAACAACCGATACCCACACTCAAAACAGGCAAAGATATCAAAGATATAAAGACAAAACACAACAAAACAAAACAAAAAAGCAGCACCAGTCTTGGCTTAAGCCCACCAAGTAATCTCCAGGTTGTCCTCTGCTGTACCAAAGAGTCCTCTGTGTATTTTGCAGACAGAGCCAGTCACCTGGTGCCCAGAGTGATGTTGGGACTGCAGATTTAGATGCGTGGGGCTGAGGGGTCTGGATGGTAGTTTCTACAAGGTCAGTGCAGTTTCTGCCCTTGCCTGCACATATGTGCACTGAGAGTAGCACCACCAGCCCTGTGTCCAGTTCTCCTGAATCTTAGCGCACTTCTTCCGTGTGTGTGTGTGTGTGTGTGTGTGTGTGTGTGTGTGTGTGTTTGTGTGTGTGTGGCGGGTGGGAGATTTTTGAGCTCCTGAAAGCCCAGAGCTTCATCTGCCGCCTACTGCTCATCCCTGAGAGTGCCTCTGCAGTTGTGATTGCCCTGCCCTAGGCAGGCCAGAAAGGGTGGGGCTGGGGATGGAGGTGTCTTTTCTTTCCCAGCCCAGCCATGTTACACTCTTCCTGCAGGCCAGAAAAGGTGGTGACTGGGGGTGGAGGAGTCTCTTCTCTCCTAGCCCAGCAAAAATCACACTCTTCCCAGACTCTTTCCTGTGTCAGAGCTGCACGCCGGTCTTCCCAGAGCCTGAGCACTAAGGCTCCTCTGTAATCTGACACTACTCCTCAATTCAGGGGCCAGTTTAAGTCTCTGGAATGTTGGAGCTAGTATTGGAAGAGTGGGGGTAGGGGCCCAGGTATGGATTTTGTGTCCTTTGTCAGACCTAGAGCCCAACTGGTGGTCTCAACTGAGGTTATTGCCTCAAATGCTGGATATGCTGCCCCCTGGGTGGGAGAGATCAACTGTGGGATGCAGGGAAAGAGCCCACTTCCTGGTTTTGTGTTCTCTGTTCCATCCTGGGATCCCCTGCGTCTCTGCAGCTGCTGATGCTGGCCGCATTTCCACCGCCTCAGATGTGGGACACGTTTCCACAGCTGGATATGCGTGCCGTGTTTCCACGGACCCTGCAGATGTGGGCCGTGTCTCCACAGCCGAAGGTGTGGGCTGTGTCCCCACAGCTGCAGATGCGGGCCACGTCTCCACTCCGCTCCTTTCCCTCTTCCCCTGCTCGCCCAATTTGCCCACCTTCAAGTAATCCTTGCACGAGTTGCTTAGCTGTTCTTTGTGATGAGCAGAGAGTCCTTTGATGGGTTATAGATGTCCCATTTGTGATAAGATCCGGAGGAGAACTCAAAGAGTGCACCCTGCTGCCACCATTCCTCTATAAAACAGATATTGACTGACATAAAGATGACATCAAAAGTAACACTATCATAGAAGGGTACTTCAACACAACACTGACACCAAAGGACAGATCCGCAGACAGAAAATCAACATGGAAACAGTGGCCTTAATTGACAATTTAGACCAGTTGGATTTAATCAATATTTTTAGAGCATTTCACCCCAAAGCTGCAGAATAAAAATTCTTCTCAAGCGCACATGTAACATTTACCAAGATAGACCATATGTTAGGTCACAAAACAAGTCTCAATAAATTTAAGAAAATTGAAATCATATCAACTGTCTTCTCTGACTACAGTGCTATGAAATTAGAAATCAATTATAAGAAAAATACTGGAAAACACACAAATACATGGAGGCTGAATGATGTGTTACTAAATAATGAATAAATAAACAGTGAGCTCAAGGAAGAAATCAACGGTTACCTTGAGACAAACAGTGAAACACAATGACTGAAAATCTATGGGATGCAGTGAAAACAGTCCTGAGAGGGAAATTCATAGCAATGCAAGCCTGCCTAAAGAAACACAAAAATGTAATCAACAGATACACTTTACACCTAAGGTAACTGGAAAAAGAACAGCAAAGAAAGCCCAAAGTGAATACAAGGAGGGAAATAGTAAAGGTCAGAGTGGAAATAAACAAAATAGAGACAAAAAACCAACAACAATACAACAGATCAATGAAAAAAAAAAGAGGTGGTTTTTTGAAAAGATAAACAAAATCGACAAACCTTTACCCAGACTCATCAAGAAAAAGAGAGGACCCAAATTAATAAAATCAGAAATAAAAGAGGAGAAATGACAACAGACACCACAGAAATACACAAAAATTTAAAAACTACTATGAGCACCTATACGCCTACAAATTAGACCATCTGGAAAAAATGGATAATTTTCTAGGTGCATACAAACTTCTAAGGCTGTATCATGAAGAAACAAAATCTGAACAGACTGATTACTACCAATGAAATTGAATCAGTAATCAACAAGCTCCCAACAAACAAAAGCCTTGGACCAGATAGCTTCATAGGTAAATTTTACCAAACATTCAAAAAAGAATTATCACCTATTCTCCTCAAACTATTCCAAAAAATCCAGAAGGAGGGAAGGCTCCCAAACTCTTTATTTGAGGCCACTATTACACTAATCCCAAAACCAGACAGAGACATTGAAAAAAGGAAAACCTCAGGCTTATATCCCTAATGAATATAGATGCAAAAATCCTCAACAAAATATTAGCAAATCAAATTCAGCAATACATTAAAAAGATCATACACCACGATCACCTGGGATTCATTCCTGGTATGCAAGGTTGGTTCAATATCTGCAAATCAATTAATGTGATATACCACATTAACAAAATGAAAGACAAAATTCATATGGTCATATCACCAGATGCAGAAAAAGCATTTGACAAAATCCAGCAGTCACTTATGATAAAAACTCTTAGTAAAGTGGGAATAGAGGGATCACATCTCAACATAATAATGACCATATATGATAAACCCACAGCTAACATCATACTCAATGGGGAAAAGCTAGAACCGTTCCCCTTAATATCAGGAACAAAACAAGATTGCCCACTTTCACTACTTTTATTCAGCATAGTTCTGGAAGTTCTAGCCAGAGCAATCAGAAAAGAAAAAAAATATAAGGCATCTAAATTGGAAAGCAGGAAGCAAAATTTTCATTATATGCAGATTACATGGTACTATATAGAAAGAACCCCAAAGTCTTCACCAAAAAATTATTAAAATTGATAAATGAGTTTAGTTAATTATCAGGATACAAAATTAATATTCAGAAATCAGTTCCATTTGTATACACCAATAATAAATTATCAGATGTAGAAATTAAGAAAACAATCCCATTTACAATTGCTTCAAGAACTATAAAATACTTAGGAATAAATTTAACGAAAAAGTAAAAGACCAGAAAATTATAGACACTGATGAGAGAAACTAAAGAAGATACAAATAAATAGAATAAATATGCACATGTGTAGGAAGAATTAATATAGTTAAAATGTCCATGCGACCTAAGGTGATATATAGATTCAACACAATTCCTATCAAAGTACCAATGATATTTTTCACAAAAATAAAACATATTGTCCTAAAAATTATATGGAACCATAAAACACGCCATATGGCCATGTCAATCTTGAGAAATAAGAATAAAGTGGGAGGTATCACAATATATGATATCAAATCATACTACAAGGCTATAATAATTAAAACAGCATGGTATTGGCATAAAAAGAAACACATAGATCAATGGAACAGAATAGAGAATTCAGAAATAAATCCATGCCTATATGTTCATTTAATCCATGACAGTGGAAACAATAATGTACATTGGGGTAAAGATAGTCTATTCAGTGAATGGTGCTGGGAAACTTGGACAGACACATGTAAAAAAGTTAAGCTGGACTATCTCCTTATGCCATATACAAGAATAAATTCAAAATGGATTAAAGGCTTAAATGTAAGATCTGAAACCATAAAACTCCCAGGAGAAAACACAGGAAGTAAAATCTCAGATATTACCCTTAGTAATATTTTTACTGATATATCCCTTTGGGCAAGGGAAGTAAAAGAAAAAAAAATAAACATACATAGTTTGATGTATCAAACTAAAAGATCTTTTCACAGCAAAGGAAACCATCAATAAAACAAAAAGGCATCCTACTGAATGGAAGAAGATATTTGTTACGATAAATCTGATAAGGGGTTAATATCCAAAATTTATTTAAAAAAAACTGTTTCAAGTCAACACCAAAAAAAAAAACAACAAAAAAAAACCCCACAAAACAATGCAATTTAAAAAATGGGCAAAGGATATGAAGATACATTTTTTTTATATATAGATGATGTATTACAGAATTGTACACCTGAAATCTATGTAATTTTATTAACCAATGTCACTCCAATAAATTTCATAAAATTAAAAAAAAAAAAAAGAAGATACATTTTTCTAAAGAGGATATAGAGATGGCCAACAGACATATGAAAAAAATGTTCAATCAATCATTATAGGAATGCACATATTAGGTTGGTGCAAAAGTAATTGTGATTTAAAAGGTTAAAAATAATAGTAAAAACTGCAATTACTTTTGCAGCAACCTAATACACACCATACTGAGATACCACCTCACTCCTGTCAGAATGCCTATCATAAATAAATCAAGAAACAACAAGTGCTGGTGAGGGTGTGGAGAAAAGGGAACCCTCGTGCACTGTTGGTGGGATTGCAGATTGGTGCAGCTACTATGGAAACCAGTGGAGGTATCTCTAAAAACTGGAAATGGAGCTACCTTATGACCCAGAAATTCCACTCTTAGGTATGTATCCAGAGAAATGCAAAACACTAATTCAAAAAAATGGATTCACCTCTATGTTTATTGCAGTGATATTCATAATAACCAAGACATGGAAACAACGGAAATGCCCATCGGTGGACAACTGGATTAAGAAACTGTGGTACATTTATACAATGGATTATTCATACAATGGATTACAATTTATTACTGGGCCATAAAGAAGAATGAAATCTTAACATTTGCAATGATATGGATGGACCTAGAGAACATTATGTAAGTGAAATAAGTCAGATGGAGAAAGACAAATATCATATGATCTCACTTATATGTGGAATCTAAAGAACAGAATAAATGAGCAAACTAAACATAAATAGTACTATTTCTAAAAAATGCTTTTGGGATTTTGATAGGGACTGAATTAAATCTATATATTGCTTTGGATAATATGGCCATTTTAACTACGTTGATTTTTTTTTTTAAAGAAATAGAACAAAAAATCATCACATTTGTATGGAACCACAGAAGACCTCGAATAGCCAAAGCAATCCTAAGAAAGAAGAAAAATGCTAAAGGGATCACTCTCTCTGACTTCAGCTTGTACTACAGAGTAACAATAAACAAAACAGTATGGTATTGGCAGAGAAACAGACACACAGACAAATGGAATAGAATTGAAAACCCAGAAATGAGCTCATATATATGTGGACAGATAATTTTCGACAAAGGAGTCAAAAAGATACAATGGAGAAAAGACACCTTCTTCAATAAATGGTGATGGGATAATGGGATAGCCACATGCAAAAGAATGAAACTAGGCTGCTTTCTGTCAACATGTACCAAAATTAACTCAAAATGGATCAAAGACCTCAACATAAGACCTGAAACTATAAACTGAAAAAAAGAAATCACTGATACGAATAGAATTGCTATATGACCCAGCAATCCCTCTCCTGGGTATCTACCCAAAAAATCTGAAAACATTTAGAGATAAAGATACGTGTGCTCCAATTTTCATTGAAGCTTTGTTTATGGTGGCCAAGACATGGAAACAACCAAAATGTCCTTCGATAGATGAATGGATAAAGAAGTTGTGGTGTATATACACAATGGAATACTATTCGGCGGTAAGAAAAGATGATACAGGAACATTTGTGACAACATGGATGGATCTTGAGAGTGTAATGCTGAGTGAAATAAGTCAGACAGAAAAAGCAGAGAACCATGTGATTTCACTGATATGTGGTATATAAACCAAAAACAACAAAAGAACAAGACAAACAAATGAGAAACAGAAACTCATAGACACAGACAATAGTTTAGTGGTTACCAGAGGGTAACGGGCGTGGAGGGTGGGAGATGAGGGTAAGAGGGATCAAATATATGGTGATGGAAGGAGAACTGACTCTGGGTGGTGAACACACAATGGGATTTATAGATGATGTAATACAGAATTGTACACCTGAAATCTATGTAATTTTACTAACAATTGTCACCCCAATAAATTTAAAAATAATTAAAAAAAAAAAAAAGAAAATATGTTCAACATAATTAATCATTAGAGAAAGGCAAGTAGTAACCACAATGAGATATCCCCTCGCACCAGTTAGAATGGCTATCATCAATAAGACAGATAATAACAGGTGTTGGAGACGCTGTGGAGAAAAAGGAACCCTCATACACTTTTGGTGGGAATACAGATTGGTGCATCTGCTATGGAAGGCAGTGTGGAGGTTCCTCAAAAAATAGGAATAAAATTTCCATATGAACCTGCAATCCCTCTCCTGGATGTCTACCCCCAAAATCTGAAAACATTTATCCATAAAGATATATGTACTTCGATGTTTATTGCAGCATTATTTATGGTGGCCAAGACATGGAAACAACTAGTGTCCTTCGATAGATGATTGGATAAAGAAGATGTGCTATATATACACAATAAAATACTATTCTGCTGTAAGAAAAGATGAAATAGCACCATTTGCGACAACATGGATTGAACGTCCAGATTTTAATGCTAAGCAAAATAAGTTAGGCAGAAAAAGTAGAGAATCATGTGATTTCACTGATATTTGGTATATAAAACAGAAAACAACAAATGAACAAGACAAACAAATGAAGAAACCAAAACTGATAGATACAGACAATAGTTTAGTGGTTACCAGAGGGTAAGGGGATGCGGGTGGTGGATAAGGGTAAAAGGGAACAAATATATATGGTGATGGAAGGAGAACTGACTCTGGGGGGTAAATACACAATGTGCCATATAGATAATGTATTACAGAATTATACAGCTGAAGCCTATGTAACTTTACTAACCATTGTCACCCCAATTAACTTTAGTAAAAAAAAAACACAAAAAACAGTAATAGTCTCAGAGATATAAAGGAAAAACTGATGGTTCCTAGATGGGAGGGCGATGGGGATGAGGAAGAAGGTGAGGGGATTAGAAAGCACAAATTGGTAGCTACAATATTGCCACAGAGATACAAAAGACAGTTTGGGGAATATAATCAATAATGTTGTAAAGATTTTGTAGGGTGTCAGATGGGGACTTGTCTTATTAGGAAGACCACTTCATGGATGGTGTAGATACTCTGTACATCTGAAGTTGAAGCTGAATAATATTAAATGTTAACTATAATTTTATATATGTATGTATGCATGTATGTCACAGGATGTGGCGTACAGAATAGGGAATAGAGTCAATGGAATTGTAACTGCTATATACCATGTCAAAGGCGTTGTAGATTGGGGGAGGGGAGTTACCACTTTGTGAATGGTGTAAATATCTAATATTTATTGTTTTGTACACCTGAAACTAATAATAAAAGATTATTGGCTTTTTTTCACTGTATGAATGCACCATTGTGGAACTGCTGTGCACTTTGAGCTGTAGTTTAGGTGACTGATTCATCTGCAAGGGGATTGGACTAAACAAACTCTTGTGAAAATGAATTGCTCTGATAAGCGTTAAGTGAGGGTGAAATTCAGAAAATAACTCCAATTAAAAGCATTTTCCCCTTGTTTTCTTTTCTCTAAAAGAGAAAACATCTATCTGTTCAGTTTTTGCCACCTTGAATAGGTTTTAATAAAGGAGGTAGCATCATTTGGTGGAGGGAAGAACACTAGGAAATAGAAGACTTGGTTTCTCGGCTAGGTTGTATGATTCTACTAACTCTAAGTGACCTTACACACAAATTACTTAATATCTAGACCTTAACTTGCATACCTAAAAAATGGGAAAGCTAATATTAGACATTCCTATCTCACATGATTCCACTGAAGGTCAAATAAAATAAAATAATGCAAGTGAAAAAATTGTGAAAACCATAAGGAACCAAAGGTATGTTAATTAAAATGTTTCTTGTGTAATCATTTTTTGTATTTCCTTAAGTTGAAGGAACTGTCATTTTTCAGATCGTTTCATTTATCAGTAAAAGGAATCACAGAACCCTTTATTATAAGTAAGGTTCATGAGTCTTAATTCCACCTCTCAATCAGGTGGGAAATAATTTAATCAAAATAGCTTAAAATTGTTAATCCTTTGGTCTTATGCACATTCATATAAGCTAGTCACAATAGCTCTCTCATATTGGTTGCTAATGTTTAGTCAAACCAATATGCCACAGTTTATTTGCACAATGCAGTTAGCAGAAATAGGTGTCAGTGGAGCTAATGATACGTTGCTGCACCCATAATCAAGTTTCCACAAGATGTCATAGTGACCAAGCATTTTAATCAATTTCCTAACAAAACAAAACAAAAAACCACCCAGTTTCTAAGTATGGCAGACTCAGGGGCGTAGAAAGATGAGCTTCTAGGTAGAGAGCAAAACTAGTTCAGAATGAAACCCTTGGCTTACCAGGTAGTCTAGACCAGTGGTTTCCAAACATAGGTAATCATAAAAACTGCCTGGAGAGTTTCAAAAATTAGACAGATTTTGTCCCAAAGAGTCTGATTCAGTAGTTGAGGTGTGAGGCCTGAAAATTTGTGCTTTTAAAATCTTCCCAGGAAATCTGAGAATCAACCATATTTGAGATGCACTAGTCTAGGTTACGCTGAGAGGCATAATGGGAGACATTTGTCCTGTCCTCAGCACTGCGTTCTTCAGAGGCAATTGAGTCCTTAATTTGAATTTTTCAGTACCACTTCATCCTCCATTATGGTTCTGTACTGTGAATATAAATAGTATGTCATCGTCAGAGACTAAATCTTACTTCTAGGACAGTGATGATCAAACTTTAAAGTGCTTTAACATCATTTAGAGAGCTTGTTGAAAATTCATATAACATGATCCCCACTCCCAGAGATTTTGATTCAGTTAATTAGGGAGTGGGAAGCAGGATTCTGCATTTTTAACAATTACTACAGATGATTCTGATACACATGATCTAGGGACTCACACTTGGAGAAACACTGGCTTAAGCAGTTGTCTATGTCAACTTAAATATGTTGCTTTTACTATATACGATTATATTTTGAAATTAATATTTGTAGTGAATATACACATTCTTACAAAGATATAATAACCCCTTTTCATATTCCTTATACTTCATTCAAATCCTTCCTTTTAAATATGGATGAGAATTAAATGGGTCTCTTTGGAGTTACATAGGACAAAGTTGAAAGTGCCATTGGATTCTATTTTTTTATCCTTAACTTTGGATACTTCAATTTAGTTTTAGAAGAGTAGAAAAACTCAGTAAGGATTGCATATATGATCATTTGGCTCATTAGAACAAAGTAAAAGGCTTGGGTTCTCTCCTACACATTTTTGCTTCCAGATCACCAGAATATTATCTGAAACTGGGTCAACAATTCTTTTAGTTTGGTCCTTCTGCTTTGTAGCATTAATAACACAGAACACATTTTTCTATCAGTCTGGTCTACATCTTTCATGTGATTTTTTGTTAACATTCTATTGTCAGGCTAAGTTGTGGCTGCTGCTTGGGTTCAAATTGTACAGACTAAAGAAAAAAATGTGTGTGCATAAAGAAGAAAATGAAAATCATCTGAAATTGCACTATCTAGAGGGAACACTATGAATATTTTGTGAACATCTCTCTCTCTATATATAAATATGCAACTATATAAAACAAAGCCAATATAACACTGTATATAGAGTTTAAGTGTTTAATCATATACACATTTCCATAACATCAAATATTTGTTTTAAACATCATTTTCAGAGTTTCATTTTAATGGTAACACAGAACCATGGAATAAATAAAAGACTAAACCTAAAAGTAGGTTAGGCATATTTATTTGTGTTCACTATTCAATAGTTCCTACCTCATAAGGCTGTTTTGAGTATTAAATTAGTTAGTATACATTTGGCACAAAGAACAGTGTCTGGCATATAGTAGCAAGTACTCAATTAATGTTGACTATTATTATTCAAAAGTATTTTTGGTCTCTTTATATTAGCAAAAGTTACTAATGCCTTAGATAAGCAGATGACATTACATTTCTCCTGGTTTTTCTCATTAAAGCATATTAAGATATATATAAAGAATATTAATGAGTATAGATAATTATGTTGTCATGTATGTTAGTCTGGAAAATGTAAATTCATCTCATAAAAAAGTCAAAGGCTCAAAGAAGGTACATATACACAATGGAATACTATTCGGCAGTGAGAAAAGATGATATAGGATCATTTGTGACAACATGGATGGATCTTGAGAGAGTAATGCTGAGCGAAACAAGTCAGACAGAAAAAGCAGAGAACCATGTGATTTCACTGATATGTGGTATATAAACCAAAAACAACAAAAGAACAAGACAAACAAATGAGAAACAGAAACTCATAGACACGGACAATAGTTTAGTGGTTGCCAGAGGGTAAGGGGGGTGGGGGGGGTGGGGGGGGAGGTGAGGGTAAGGGGGATCGAATATATGGTGATGGAAGAACTGACTCTGGGTGATGAACATACAATGGGATTTATAGATGATGTAATACAGAATTGTACACCTGAAATCTATGTAATTTTACTAACAATTTTCACCCCAATAAATTTAATTAAAAAAAAAAAAAAAAAAAGGTTTTTACTGTTGATTGGAAACAAAGTGTCATTATTGTCCAGATTTAAAGGTCACTCAATTATGATTAGCTAATATAAAAAGAAAAAAGAAACAAAAATAATCAAGGTGAAAGTGAAGTTATTATTAGCCCTTGTTTCACTGAAATCTTTTCCTTATATCCCATGGCACCAAGTAATATTAAATATAGAAAAGTTTCATAATTCACGATGGAATTCTTGGTGTTAAGACATTTTAAAATAAAAAAATGCATTACTGAAATCATCCTTCAAAATTATTAGATGTAATATTTTCATAGCCGAATGCATTTAAATTTTAAGAATTAAACAACTGGAGGCTTGGATACTATTTATGGATTTAGAAAGATTTAGTCACTTTCATAAATTAAAATTCTTTCTCTTTAATCCACCTGTTCTTTCACTCTCTTTACAAATGGTTTTGCTAAAAATAATCTCAAGATTCTGAGTATTCTTTATTCTAAAGACCACATCATAAACAAAGTAGGATATGTTTCCTAAAGACTTAGGACACGTTCATGAACAGACAGTTCACTAATTTGTTATAGTCTTTCCCATAGCATTTGAAAAAATGGTCTGAAAATCTCAGAGTAGACACTGCCTAAAATAAAACCAAGCAACTAACCTAAGTTCAGTGAAGTGCTGAGAATATATTTTACCTGAAACTTTAGCTTAATGAGTTCTTAAAATAAGAAAGACATAATTTAAGGTGCTAAAATGTTATGTGACTGAGTATTTGAATTATTCTATGTTTAAATTAATTTATCTAGAAGACATAATTATCAATTAAGGGAAGTCCGAATTAAAAATCTACTTTTACTTCCACTACAATGAAAATATTTCTGAGGAAGTAATAATGACAGATTTTTGTTATATGCTTTAGACACATTTATTCAAAGACACAGTGATTTATTTCTATAAATGGGAATTCAAGTACATGAAAGACACTAGAAAGAATAATTGTTTAAAAATGTAGTCCAACAAAAAAAACAAATAATAGTCTCTGGTTACATATATACTTTCTTGACATAGTACATGAAATTTTAAATATGTATAATATATTTCTAAGTACCACCTTTTCTTTAGCCCATTCTTTTAAGTTAACATTAAAATGAAACTTTGTAAATGATGGGAAAATGGTAAGATATGCTGTGGGGACAGTCCCAGAGACCAGTTTCCCCTGGTCTCCGCCTCCTGTGGGGAGGTGCTGGCTCGGATAGTGAATGACCATTGACTGTGATTGGTTGGCCATCAGCTATAACTGGTTAGCCAATTGGCTACTGATGTAACTGCGGGGCTGCGTTGATTGGTTGGTTGGTTGGCAGGCAGAGAAGCAAATGGCAGACTGCTGATGGTGTGGCTACTACTGCGTGTGTCTCCTCCAGCCGCCAGAGAGACTACAGTGATATGACTCCCCTGCTTATGGCTCCATGGGTGTTCCTTTTTGGCCTCACCATATCCTGTGGTCTTATGTGGGGAGTGGGACCAGAGGCTCCACAGGCTGCCCCGCACGACATATGCAATGTGTGATAAAAAAATAAAGTGGGATGTGGATTTTTAGCTTTAAACTTCTCTTTTTTTCCCCAATTTTCTACGATGAGCATATATTATTTTAACAGTTAGGAAACATTTATTTAGTGGAACCCTAGACAATTACCACAATTAGCATAGAACAATTACAGCACCCATTTACGTTGTTTCTCTTGTAACCCTATGAAAGTATATTTTATTATTTCATCACTTTACAGCATGGAAACCAACTTAGAAAATATATTTATTATCTACTCTTTTATATATTGATGATGAGAATCAAGGCAAAGCCCCTTTATAAAACACATTTTTACCTTTAACCTGGAAGGTTAAACAGAAGTAAGATTTTTTACTTGGTATAGTTATTAGCTGAAACCATCAACAGCAATATGTTGCCTAAATAAACAAGCAAAATGTAGTACTACAACCATTTTTTTGAGATGCCCGTGAACTTTGATATTTTATCACATATAAAACATTGACCCATGACTGAGAAGGAGACAGGGTTTGCACAGATACCTCTTAAACAATCTGATTCCCATTGACTAAAATATCTTTGTTTCATTCTATTTTAAGATTTTTAAAACTCCAGTTTGCTTTTTTCTTACATTATAATACATAGTTATAATTCTTCCTGACATTGTAATACCTTAGACTATATAAAACTTATTTAATTTTTCATTCCTCCTGCCTGAGACCTGCTTGCATTTTTTTTAAAAAAACAATATTTATTTTTTGAGTTACAGTTGACATTCAGTATTACTTTATATTAGTTTCAGATGTACAGCATAGTTGTTTGACATTTATATAATTTATGTAGTGATCCCCCAATTAGTCTAGTACACCCATGGCACTATACATAATTGTTGAAACATTATTGACTACATTCTCCATGCTGTACTTTATATCCCTGTGACTATTTTGTAACTACAGTTTGTATTTCTTAATCCCTTCATGTTTTTCACCCAGCTCCCCAAACCAACTCCCCTATGGCAACCATCAGTTGTATCTGTTTTATTTGTTCACCTATTTTGTTCTTTAGATTCTACATACAAGTGAGATCATATAGTACATGTTTTTCTCTGTCTGACTTATTTCACCCAGCATAGTACTGTCTAGGTCCATCCATATTGTTACAAATTTTGATTTCATTCTTTTTTATGGCTGAGTAATATTCCATTGAATATATGTAGCACTTCTTCTTTATCCAATCATCTATTGATGGGCACATGGTTTGCTTCCATAACTTGGCTATTGTACATAGTGCTGCAGTTAACATAGGGGTGCATATATCTTTTCTTCTTTTTATTATTAGATTGAGGTGTACAAAACAGCATAGTGATCAGACATTTACGCACTTCGCAAAGTGATAATCCCAACATGTCTACTACATATCTGACACCGTACATAGCTATTATAATACCATTGATTATATTCCCTATGCTATACTGTATATCCATGACTATATGTGTATGTGTGTGTGTGTGTATATATATATATATATATATATATATATATATATATATATATAATGATAATTAACATTCAAAATTATTTTATATTGGTATCAGGTGTAGTTGTCAGGCATTTATATAATTTATGAAGTGATCCCCTCAACAAGCCTGGTACCCATCTGACTCTATACATAGATTTTACAACATTACTGACTATGATTCCCATACTATACTTCCCATCCCTGTGACTATTTTGTAACTACCAATTTGTACTTCCTAATCCTTTCACCTTTCTCACACAGCCCCCCAAACACAACCCATCTAGCAACCATCAGTTTGTTCTCTTTATCTATGAGTCTATTTCTGTTTTTGTTCTTCATTTATTCTGTTCTTTAGATTTCACATGTAAGTGAGATTCGTATAGTATTTGGCTTTCTCAATCTGACTTATTTCACTTAGGGTGATACTCACTACATCCATTCATGTTGTTGCAAATGGGAAGATATCATTCTTTTTTTTTAAATTTCTTTTTTAAATTTATTGGGGTGACAATTGTTAGTAAAATTACATAGATTTCAGGTGTACAATTCTGTATTACATCATCTATAAATCCCATTGTGTGTTCATCACCCAGAGTCAGTTCTCCTTCCATCACCATATATTTGATCCCCCTTACCTTCATCTCCCACCCACCACCACCCACCACCCTTACCCTCTGGCAACCACTAAACTATTGTCTGTGTCTATGAGTTTCTGATTCTCATTTGTTTGTGATTTCACTGATATGAGTTTATAAATAAAAAACAATGGAAGATATCATTCTTTTTGCAGCAGAGTAATATTCCATTGTATATATGTACCATTATTTCTTTATCCAATTGACTTTTTTTTAAATTTAATTTTATTAAATTTATTGGGGTGACAATTGTTAGTAAAATTACATAGATTTCAGGTGTACAATTCTGTATTACATCATCTATAAATCCCATTGTGTGTTCATTACCCAGAGTCAGTTCTCCTTCCATCACTATATATTCGATCTCCCTTACCCTCATCTCCCAACCCCCACCCCCCACCCCCCTTACCCTCTGGCAACCACTAAACTATTATCTGTGTCTATAAGTTTCTGTTTCTCATTTGTATGTCTTGTTCTTTTGTTGTTTTTGGTATATATACCACATATCAGTGAAATCACATGGTTCTCTGCTTTTTCTGTCTGACTTATTTCGCTCAGCATTACTCTCTCAAGATCCATCCATGTTGTCACAAATGTTCCTATATCATCTTTTCTTACCGCCGAACAGTATTCCATTGTGTATATATACCACAACTTCTTTATCCATTCATCTATCGAAGGACATTTTGGTTGTTTCCATGTCTTGGCCACCGTAAACAAAGCTGCAATGAACATTGGAGCACATGTGTCTTTATCTCTAAATGTTTTCAGATTTTTGGGGTAGATACCCAGGAGAGGGATTGCTGGGTCATATGGCAATTCTATTCGTAATTTTATGAGGAACCTCCACACTGCCTTCCATAACGGCTGCACCAGTCTGCATTCCCACCAACAGTGTATGAGGGTTCCTTTTTCTCCACAGCCTCTCCAACATTTGTTACTATTTGTCTTGTTGATGATAGCCATTCTGACTGGGGTGAGGTGATATCTCATTGTGGTTTTGATTTGCATTTCTCTGATGATTAGTGATGTTGAGCATTTTTTCATATGTCTATTTGCCATTTGTATGTCCTCTTTGGAGAAATGTCTCTTCAAGTCCTCTGCCCATTTTTCAATTGGGTTGTTTGTTTTTTGTTGTTGAGTTGCATGAGTTCCTTGTATATTCTGGATACTAGCCCCTTATCGGAGGCACTGTTTGCAAAAATCTTCTCCCATTCAGTTGGTGGCCTCTTTATTTTGTCAATGGTTTCTTTTGCTGTGCAGAAGCTTTTAAGTTTCATATAGTCCCATTCGTTTATTTTAGCTTTTACTTCCATTGCCTTTGAGTCAAGTTCATAAAATGCTCTTTGAACCCAAGGTCCATAAGTTTAGTACCTATGTTTTCTTCTATGCAGTTTATTGTGTCAGGTCTTATGCTTAAGTCTTTGATCCATTTTGAATTAACTTTGGTACATGGTGACAAATAGCAGTCCAGTTTCATTCTTTTGCACGTGGCTATCCAATTCTCCCAGCACCATTTATTGAAGAGGCTGTCTTTGCTCCATTGTATGTTTTTAGCTTCTTTGTCAAAAATTATCTGTCCATATTTATGTGGTTTTATTTCTGGGTTCTCAATTCTATTCCATTGGTCTATGTGTCTGTTTTTCTGCCAATACCATGCTGTTTTGATTATTGTAGCCCTGTAGTACAAGCCAAAGTCAGGAAGTGTGATACCTCCATTATTGTTCTTTTTCCTTAAGATTGCTTTGGCTATTCGGGGTCTTTTGTGGTTCCAAACAAATCTGATGATTTTTTGTTCTATTTCTTTAAAATATGCCATTGGGATTTTGATGGGGATTGCATTGAATCTGTATATTGCTTTGGGTAATATGGCCATTTTAACTATGTTGATTCTTCCAATCCATGAGCACGGAATGTCTTTCCATTTCTTTGTGTCTTCTTCAATTTCTTTCAAAAATGTCTTATAGTTTTCAGCATATAGGTCTTTCACATCCTTGGTTAAGTTTATTCCTAGGTATTTTATTCTTTTTGCTGCAATTGCAAAAGGAATTGTTTTTTGTATTTCTTTTTCTGAGATTTCATTGTTAGTATATAGGAAGGCAATGGACTTTTGTGCGTTGATTTTTTAGCCAGCAACTTTACTGTATTCGTTGATTGTTTCTAATAGCTTTTTGGTGGAGTCTTTAGGGTTTTCTATATATAGCATCATGTCATCTGCAAAGAGTGATAATTTAACTTCTTCATTCCCAATTTGGATGCCTTTTATTTCTTTCTCTTGCCTGATTGCTCTGGCAAGGACTTCCAACACTATGTTGAAAAGCAGAGGTGATAGGGGACATCCCTGTCGTGTTCCTGAACGTAGAGCAAAGGGCTTCAGTTTTTCTCCATTAATTATGAGATTAGCAGAGGGCTTGTCATATATGGCCTTTATTATGTTAAGGTATTTTCCTTCTATACCCATTTTATTAAGTGTTTTAATCATAAATGGATGTTGTATCTTGTCAAATGCTTTTTCTGCATCAATTGATATAATCATATGATTTTTGTCCTTTATTTTGTTTATGTGATGTATCACATTGATGGATTTGCGGATGTTGAACCATCCTTGTGCCCCGGGATGAACCCCACTTGGTCGTGATGAATAATCTTTTAATGCATTGTTGTATTCGATTTGCTAGAATTTTATTTAGGATTTTTGCATCGGTATTCATTAGAGATATTGGTCTGTAGTTTTCTTTTTTGTGCTGTCCTTACCAGGTTTTGGTATCAGGGTAATGTTGGCCTCATAAAATGAGTTAGGGAGTACTGTCTCTTCTTCAATTTTTGGAAGAGTTTGTGCAGAATTGGTATTAGATCCTCTTTGAAGGTTTGGTAGAATTCACTAGTGAAGCCATCTGGTCCCGGACTTTTGTTTTTGGGAAGGTTTTGGATGACTGATTCAATTTCGCTACTGGTGATCGGTCTGTTTAGATTTTCCAGTTCTTCATGGTTCAGCCTTGGAAGGCTATATGTTTCTAAGAACTTGTCCATTTCTTCTAGGTTGTTGAATTTGGTGGCATATAGTCCTTCATAGTATTCTTGGATGATCCTTTGTATTTCTGTGGTGTCCGTGATAACTTCCCCTTTTACGTTTCTGATTTTGTTAATCAGTGTCTTCTCTTTTTATCTTAGTAAGTCTAGCCAAGGGTTTGTCAATTTTGTTAATCTTTTCAAAGAACCAGCTCTTTGTCACATTAATTTTTTCTATTGTCTTTTTGTTCTCTATTTCATTTAGTTCTGCTCTAATTTTTGTTATTTCCTTTCTTCTGCTGACCTTGGGTTTTACTTGTTCTTCTTTTTCTAGTTCTTTAAGGTGTAACATGAGGTTATTTATTTGGGAGTTTTCTTGTTTCTTGAGATAGGCCTGTAATGAGATAAATTTCCCTCTTAAAACTGGTTTCGCTGCATCCCAAAAATTTTGGTAGGATGTATTTTCATTGTCATTTGTTTCTATGTATCTTTTGATCTCTCCTCTAATTTCTTCTTTGACCCAGTCCTTCTTTAAAAGTATGTTGTTTAATCTCCATGTATTTGTGTTTTGTCCCACTTTCTTTTTACAGTTGATATCCAATTTCAAAGCCTTGTGATCAGAGAATATGCATGGTATGATTTCAATCTTCTTAAATTTGTTGAGACTGATTTTATGTCCCAATATATGGTCTATCCTTGAGAATGTTCCATGTACACTAGAAAAGAATGTATAGTCTGATGTTTTAGGATGAAGTGCTCTATAAATGTCAATTATGTCCATTTCATCTAATGTGTCATTTAGGGCTACTATTTCGTTATTTATTTTCTGTTTGGATGATCTATCCATTGCTGTCAATGATGTATTTAAGTCCCTAGTATAATTGTGTTTTGGTCAATTTCTCCCTTTAGTTCTGTTAGTAGTTGCTTGGTATATTTCGGTGCTCCCTGATTGGGGGCATAAATATTGATGACTGTTATGTCTTCTTGTTGTACAGTCCCTTCACCATTATGAAATGTCCATCTTTGTCTCTTGTTATCTTTTTCACCTTGAAGTCTGTTTCATCTGATATCATTATGGCTACACCTGATTTTCTCTGGGTACCATTTGCTTGGAGTGTCAATTTCCACCCTTTCACTTTGAGTCTATGCTTGTCCTTGTAGCTGAGATGTGTCTCTTGGAGACAGCATATGGTTGGGTTTAGTTTTTGATCCAATCTGCTACTCTGTGCCTTTTTATTGGTGAGTTCAGTCCATTTACATTTAGGGTGATTATTGATATGTGAGGATTTCCTGTCATTCTATCTTTAGTTTTCTGGTAAGGCTGTGTCTCCATTGTTTCTTTGCCTTTTGTTGTTGTCTATTATTTCTGTGTGGTGGTATTCTATGATGTTTCCTCTGTTTCTTCTTTTATTTCAGTATATATTTCAATTCTGGATTTATTTTGAGTGGTTACCCTTAAGTTTATGTAAAAGAAAGTTTGATATTTAGAGTATTCCATTTTCTTCAGCACGCTTACTTTCTCCATTCCCATATTCCGTTCAGGCCTTTACTCTCCCCTTTTTGAGTTTTGGTTGCCACAAATTGTCCCTGTTGATGGTGGTCGAATAGCCTCCTTTAGTATTTCTTGTAGTGCAGGTCGTATTAGAAAATTCCTCAGCTTCTGTATGTCTGGAAAGGTCTTTATTCCTCCTTCATATCTAAAGGATATCTTTGCTGGATATATTATTCTTGGCTCATGATTTCTCTCTTTCAATAGTTTGAATATTTGGTTCCACTCCTCCTGGCTTGTAGAGTTTCTGCTGAAAAATCTGATGATAATCTAATGGGCTTTCCTTTGTAAGTTACCGCCTTCTTTTCCCTGGCTGCCTTGAGGATTCTTTCTTTGTCGTTGATTTTAGACAGCTTCAATACAATGTGCCTTGGAGAAGGCCTGTTGGGATTGAGGTAACTAGGTGTTCTATTTGCTTCTTGGATTCGAGGACCCAGTTCTTTCCACAAGTTTGGGAAGTTTTCATCGACAATTTGTTTGAATATATTCTCTGTTCCCTTCTCTTTCTTTTCCTTCTGATATGCCCATTATTCTTATATTGCTCTTTTTGATGGAGTCAGAAAGTTCTTGTAGAGTTCTTTCATTTCTTTGAAGTCTCATGTCTCTTTCTTCTTCTATCTGTGTCATTTCCAGGTTTCTATCTTCGATGTCACTGATTCTTTCTAACATCTGGTCAACTCTACTACCTAAGCTGGCTATTTCATTCTTCATTTCTTCTATTGAGTTCTTAATCTCCAGAAATTCTATTTGGTTCTTTTTTAAAATTTCAATCTCTTTCGTAAAATGCTCATGCTGTTCTTTAATTGAGTTTCTGAGTTCATTTAACTGCCTATCTGTGTTTTCTTGTATCTCGTTGAGTTTTTTCAGAACTGCAGTCTTGAATTCTCTGTCATTTAAGTCACATATTTCTGTATCTTTAAGTGCCTTCTCAGGAGATTTTTCACTTTCTTTCTGAGCTATCTTGTTGCCTTGGTTATTCATGGCGATCACTGGTTTAGTATTTCTCTTCCTAGACATCTACAGGAGTGACTTCTGCAACAGGTTGATAGGAAGAGGTCTTTCTTTTGTTTTCCAGTACTTGTTGGTAGGATGTCTTATTATTTCTCCAACTGCAGTTTGTTTTTCTTCTCCCACATGGTAGTGCTGTTTTCTCTGCACTATTCCTGCTTCTCATACAATGGGGGGATTCCCTGGGAGATGGGCTTCTCCTCTGTTAATAGTTCGTCTAGGTCACAGGGCGCAGTGTCCCGGTGGGTATGCGGAGAGCTTTTGATGTTCCAAAGCTCTTCCAGCTCCTGATTCAGAGCCCGCATGTTTCAGCAGTTCTGTTTACTCCTGCAGGGATCCGCCCAGATAGGTGGGGTCAGGGGCGGGGTAAGTTGTGAGAGGTGGCCCAGAGCAATGGCGGTGACCACCACCACAGCTGGTCCTGCTTCCACTGCTCCCTCCCTTCTGCCGAAACTAGTTGGGCTGTGAATCTGTGTCCGAGGCCCACAGTTCTCAAAGCAGCAAATTTTCTGTTGTTTTGATCTGACACTGCTACTGTTTCGCTTCTAGCACCAGGCAGGTTGGGGTGGGGCGAGCTCTGGGAGGGGTGGGAGGGGGCGGCTTGTCTCAGTGCCTAAGGCTCCGTTCTCTGCTCGGCAGTGCGGGCTTCAACCACCGTTTTCAGCCTGTTTCCCTCAGTCTTTTCTCCGAGGTCTCTGCCGTGAGCGTTGGGTTCAGCCGTGTTATATGCTGTCCCCTCAGCCCTGTGGGCCACAAGCTGAGCCCTAGCAGTCTGAGTTCTTCCCTCTCCCGCAGCTGCGGTAGTTCCGGGAAGCAGCGAGCTCGGCGCACTGAGCTAGGTCTGCATCCCGCGCCCGCGCGGGTCCGTCTCCGCGCACTTCTCCCTTTCCTCCTCCCTCCACTCGCGCGAATCTCCCACCTGTATGTGATTTCAGTCCGTAGTGGACCTCTTCGTCTTGCCTGTCTGCTGTGCAGGGAGTCCTTTGTGGAGTTTTTGTTGTTTGATTCGTTGTAAATTCCAGGGGACTTTACAGAGGCTCACCTCACGCCGCCATTTTTCCGGCCAGTCTCAAGAGTGACAATTTAACTTATTTGTTCCCAATTTGGATGCCTTTTATTTCTTTCTCTTGCCTGATTGCTCTGGCAAGGACTTCCAACACTATGTTGAAAAGCAGAGGTGATAAAGGAAAACGCTGTCGTGTTTCTGAACTTAGAGCAAGGGACTTCAGTTTTTCACCATTAATTATGAGATTAGCTGAGGGTTTGTCATATATAGCATTTATTATCTTAAGGCATTTTCCTTTTACACATATTTTATTCAGTGTTACAATAATAAATGAATGTTGTATCTTGTGAAATGCTTTTTCAGCATCAATTGATATAATTATATGATTTTTGTCCAATATTTTGTTTATGTGATGTATCAGATTGATGGATTTGCGTATGTAGAACCATCCTTGTGCCCATGCGATGAACCCCACTTGGTCGTGATGAATATTCGATTTGCTAGAATTTTGTTTAAGATTTTTGCATCTGTATTCATCAGAGATATTGGTCTCTACTTTTCTTTTTTGTGTTGTCTTTACCAGGTTTTGGTATCAGGGTAATGTTGGCCTCATAAAATGATTTAGGGAGTACGGTCTCTTCTTCAATTTTTGGAAGAGTTTGAGCAGGATTGGTACTGGTTCCTCTTTGGAGGTTTGGTAGAATTCACTAGTGAAGCCATCTGGTTCTGGACTTGTGCTTTTGTGAAAGTTTTGGATGACAGATTCAATTTCGTTACTGGTAATTGGTCCATTTAGAATTTCCAGTTCTTCATGGTTTAGCCTTGGAAGACTATATGTTTCTAAGAAATTGTCCATATCTTCTAGGTTATTGAATTTGGTGGCATATAGTCCTTCATAGTATTATTCGATGATCGTTTTTTATTTCTGTGGCATCCGTGATAACTTCCCATTTTCATTTCTGATTTTATTTATTAGTGTCTTATCTCTTTTTGTCTTAGTGAGTCCAGTCAAGGCTTTGTCAATTTTCTTAATACTTTCAAAGAACCAGCTCTTTGTCGCATTATTTTTTTCTATTGTCTTTTTATTCTCTATTTCATTTAGTTCTGCTGTGATTTTTATTATTTCTTCTGCTGACTTTGGGTTTCATTTGTTTTTCTTTTTCTAGTTCTTTAAGGTGTAACGTGAGGTTATTTATTTGCAATTTTTTTTGTTTCTTGAGATAGGCCTGTAATGACATGAATTTCCCTCTTGCAACTGTTTTCACGGCATCCCCAAAATTTTGGTCGTATGTATTTTCATTCTCATTTGTTTCTATGTATCTTTTGATCTCTCCTTTAATTTCTTCTTTGATCTAGTCTTTCTTTAAGAGTATGTTGTTTAATCTCCATGTATTTGTGGTTTTTCCTGCTTTCTGTTTGCAGTAGATATCCAATTTCAAAACCTTGTTGTGGGGACAAAGCCCCAGAGAGCAGTTTCCAGGCTTTTGGTCTCACATAGAAAGGTGCTGACTCAGCTAGTAAATGGCCATCAACTGTGATTGGATGGCCATGAGCTGTGGCTAGTTGGCCATTAGCTGTAACCAGTGAGCCATTGGCCACGAATATAACTGCCGCCGCTGCGCTGGGTTGTGGAGTCAAGGCGAGTCCTCGGTAGGTTGGCAGAAAAGCGGACTGCAGTTTGCATGTCATGTGAATCCAGGCTCCAGTTAGACTATAGTGGTATGACTCCCCTACCTATGGCTCCATGGGTGTTCCTTTTTGGCCTAGCCACATCCTATGTTCTTATGTGGGGAGCGGGAGCAGAGACCTGGCAGGCCACCCTGCGTGACTCCCTGCATGACACATGGCACAGCGAGCAGGCTGCGGTGCCAGCCAAAGCTCTCTGAAGGGCGGTGGAGCAGTTTGTACGTATGAACACTCAGTCTCAGGAAGACCGGGAGGAGCAGCTGCAAGAGAGCTGGACCCCCTTGGAGGGGTGGGAAGACGTGGACGGTTCCCCAACCAGCACAGGCTGGAGAAAGCGAAGGTCATTGCGGCCCTGTGGGCTGGTAAGTGCTTGCTGAGGCAGTCTGGATGCATGACTTGTAGTCCCAGGAGGAAAGGCTTGCTGAGTCCTCCGTGGGAGATGAGGGTGAGGTCAAGTTCATCCCTCACCCCCAGGACAGCCCTGGCGAATGACTATAGACTATGGGGAATTGCCTTCTATCCCTAATTTAATGGACCGCTTGACTGTTTGCTTGGGAACATTCCACCAAGTAGTGGAAATGGCGGATGTTTGCTTTTGTTTCTTGACAGGCTGCCATCGAGAATATGTACGCACCTTTACTGTGAGTCGATATTGTTCCAGCACGGTACCTGAGAAGCCCAGAGAGAGTGGCAGTGCCCTGAGAACCCTGGCTGAGCCCAGGGAGTCTGGCTGTGCCCAAAGAAAGTGGCAGTGCCCTGAGAGCCCTGGTTAAGTCCAGGAAGTCTGGCTGTGCCCAGAGAGAGTGGCAGTGCCCTGAGAACCCTGGCTGAGCCCAGGGAGTCTAGCTGTGCCCAAAGAAAGTGGCAGTGCCCTGAGAGCCCTGCTTAAGTCCAGGAAGTCTGGCTGTGCCCAGAGAGAGTGGCAGTGCCCTGAGAAATCCTGGCTGTGTCCGGGAAGACAGGTGGTACCCTAAGAAGCCCAGGAAGTCTGGCTGCGCCCTGAAGGACTGGTGGTGCCCTGAGAAACCCTGGCTGTGCCCAGAGAGCCTTGTTGTGTCCAGGATATTGCATTCACCCCCAGGCTCCTTGCACAGGGCCCCTTGCGGAAGACGCTTGTCATGTAGATTGTGAGGTGAGAGCCTGTAGGGGTGGAGTGTGGGGGCAGAGCCCCAGAAAGTAGTTTCCAGGCTCTCGGCATCACATAGAAAGGTGCTGGATCAGCTAGTAAACGGCCATCAATTGTGATTGGATGGCCGTCAGCTGTGGCTAGTTGTCCATCAGCTGTAGCCAGTGAGCCATTGACCACAAATATAACTGCCTCAGATGCACTGGGGAGTGGAGTCTTGTGGAGTCGTTGGTCGGTTGGCAGAAAAGCAGACAGCAGGTTGCACGTGAAAGCAGGTTGTACGTCGTATAAATCCAGCCTCCAGTGAGACTATAGTGGTATGACTCCCCTACCTATGGCTCCGTGGGTATTCCTTTTTGGCCTAGCCACATCCTGTGGTCTTATGGGGGGAGAGGGACCAGAGACCCTGCAGGCCACCCCATGTGACATTTATGATCCATTATGAAGTGTCCATCTTTGTCTCTTGTTACCTTTCTCACCCTGAAGTCTGTTTCATCTGATGTCACTATGGCTCCACCTGATTTTCTCTGGATGCCATTTGCTTGGAGTGTCAATTTTCATGCTTTCACTTTGAGTCTATGCTTGTCCTTGTAGCTGAGATGTGTCGCTTGTAGACATTATATGGTTGGGTTTAGTTTATAACCCATTCTGCTTCTCTGTGCCTTTTTTTGGTTAGATCAGTCCATTTACATTTAGGGTGATTATTGATATGTGAGGATTTCCTGTCATTCTAGCTTTGGGTTTCTGATAAGTCTGTGTCTCCATTGTTTCTTTGCCTTTTTGTTGTTGTCTGTTATCTGTGTGGTGGTATTCTCTGATTTTTCCCCCTGTTTCTCTTTTATTACAATATATATTTCAGTTCTGGATTTTTCTTGAGCAGTTACCTTTAAGTTTATGTAAAAGAAAGTTTGACATTTAGAGTATTCCATTTTCTGCAGCTTGCTTACATTTTCCATTCCCATGTTCCAGTTCAGGCTTTTACTCTTCCGCCTTTTTATGTTTTGGTTGCCACAAATTGTCCCTGCTGATGGTGGTCAAATAACCTCCTTTAGTATTTCTTGTAATGCAGGTCCTGTATTAGAAAATTCCCTCAGCTTCTGTATGTCTGGAAAGGTCTTTATTCCTTCTTCATATCTAAAGGATATCTTTTCTGAGTGTGTTATTCTTGGCTGATAATTTCTCTCCTTCAATAGTTTGAATATTTGGTTCTACTCCCTCCTGGCTTGTACAGTTTCTGCTGAAAATTCCGATGATATTCTAATGGGCTTTCATTGTAGGTTACCATCTTCTTTTCCCTGGTGGCCTTGAGGATTCTTTTTTTGTTGTTGATTTTTGACAGCTTCAATACAGTTTTCCTTGGAGATGGCCTCTTGGGTTTGAGGTAATTAGGTGTTCTATTTGCTTCTTGGATTCGAGGATCCAGTTCTTTCCACAAGTTTGTGAAGTTCTCATTGACTATATGTTTGAATATACTCTCTGTTCCCTTTTCCCATTCTTCCCCTTCTGGTATGCCTATTGTTCTCATATTGCTCTCACTGATAGAGTCAGAAAGTTCTTGTAGAGTTCTTTTTTTATTATTATTATTTTTTCTTTTTTTTTAATTAAATTTATTGAGGTGACAATTGTTAGTAAAATTACATAGATTTCAGGTGTACAATTCTGTATTACATCATCTATAAATCCCATTGTGTGTTCATCACCCAGAGTCAGTTCTCCTTCCATCACCATATATTCGATCCCCCTTACCCTCATCTCCCACCCGCCACCCCCGGCCCCCCTTAACCTCTGGCAACCACTAAACTATTGTCTGTGTCTATGAGTTTCTGTTTCTCATTTGTTTGTCTTGTTCTTTCGTTGTTTTTGGTTTATATACCACATATCAGTGAAATCACATGGTTCTCTGCTTTTTCTGTCTGACTTATTTCGCTCAGCATTACTCTCTCAAGATCCATCCATGTTGTCACAAATGTTCCTATATCATCTTTTCTTACTGCCGAATAGTATTCCATTGTGTATATATACCACAACTTCTTTATCCATTCATCTATCGAAGGACATTTTGGTTGTTTCCATGTCTTGGCCACCGTAAACAAAGCTGCAATGAACATTGGAGCACACGTGTCTTTATCTCTAAATGTTTTCAGATTTTTTGGGTAGATACCCAGGAGAGGGATTGCTGGGTCATATGGCAATTCTATTCGTAATTCTTTGAGGAACCTCCACACTGCCTTCCATAACGGCTGCACCAGTCTGCATTCCCACCAACAGTGTATGAGGTTCCCTTTTTCTCCACAGCCTCTCCAACACTTGTTACTATTTGTCTTGTTGATGATAGCCATTCTGACTGGGGTGAGGTGATATCTCATTGTGGTTTTGATTTGCATTTCTCTGATGATTAGTGATGTTGAGCATTTTTTCATATGTCTATTTGCCATTTGTATGTCCTCTTTGGAGAAATGTCTCTTCAAGTCCTCTGCCCATTTTTCAATTGGGTTGTTTGTTTTTTTCTTGCTGAGTTGCATGAGTTCCTTTTATATTCTGGATACTAGCCCCTTATCGGAGGCACTGTTTGCAAAAATCTTCTCCCATTGAGTTGGTGGCCTCTTTATTTTGTCAATGGTTTTTTCTTTGTTTGTTTGTTTTTAAATTTTATTTTATTAAATTTATTGGGGTGACAATTGTTAGTAAAATTACATAGATTTCAGGTGTACAATTCTGTATTACATCATCTATAAATCCCATTGTGTGTTCATCACCCAGAATTTGTTCTCCTTCCATCACCATATATTCGATCCCCATTACCCTCAATGGTTTCTTTTGCTGTGCAGAAGCTTTTAAGTTTCATATAGTCCCATTCATTTATTTTAGCTTTTACTTCCATTGCCTTTGGAGTCAAGTTCATAAAATGCTCTTTGAACCCAAGGTCCATAAGTTTAGTACCTATGTTTTCTTCTATGCAGTTTATTGTGTCAGGTCTTATGCTTAAGTCTTTGATCCATTTTGAATTAACTTTGGTACATGGTGACAAATAGCAGTCCAGTTTCATTCTTTTGCACGTGGCTATCCAATTCTCCCAGCACCATTTATTGAAGAGGCTGTCTTTGCTCCATTGTATGTTTTTAGCTTCTTTGTCAAAAATTATCTGTCCATATTTATGTGGTTTTATTTCTGGGTTCTCAATTCTATTCCATTGGTCTATGTGTCTGTTTTTCTGCCAATACCATGCTGTTTTGATTATTGTGGCCCTGTAGTACAAGCCAAAGTCAGGAAGTGTGATACCTCCATTATTGTTCTTTTTTCTTAAGATTGCTTTGGCTATTCGGGGTCTTTTGTGGCTCCAAACAAATCTGATGCTTTTTTGTTCTATTTCTTTAAAAAATGCCATTGGGATTTTGATGGGGATTGCCTTGAATCTGTATATTGCCTTAGGCAGTATGGGCATTTTAATGATATTAATTCTTCCTATCCATGGTATGTGTTTCCATCTGTTTATATCCTTTTTAATTTCTCTCTTCTGTGTCTTATAATTTTCTGAGTACAAATTTTTTACTTCTTTGGTTAAATTTATTCCCAGGTATTTTATAGTCTTTGAAGCAATTTTTAGTGGGACTGTTTTCTTAATTTCTCCTTCTGATGTTTTATTATTGGTATATAGAAATGCAACTGATTTCTTAAAATTAATTTTGTATCTTGCTACTTTACAAAATTAATTTATCAGTTCTAATAGTTTATTGGTGGAGTCTCTTGGGTTCTCTCTGTATATATCATGTCATCTGCATATAATGACAATTTTACTTCCTCCTTACCAATTTGGATGTCTTTATTTCTTTTTCTTTTCTGATTGCTGTGGCTAGAACTTCCAGCACTATGTTGACTAGAAGTGGAGAAAGTGGACAATCTTGCCTTGTTCCTGATCTTAAGGGGAATGATTTTATTTTTTCCCCATTGAGTATGATGTTAGCTGTGGTTTCTCATATATGGCCTTTATTATGTTGAGTTATGGCCCCTCTATTCCCACTTTCTTAAGGTTTTTTATCATAAATGGCTGCTGGATTTTGCCAAATGCTTTTTCTGCGTCTATTGATATGACCATATGATTTCCTATGTGTCATTTAAGGCCATTGTTTCCATATTGATTTTCTGTCTGGAAGACCTGACCCTGTTTTCAGAGGTGTGTTGAAGTCCCCTAGTATGATAGTGTTACTGTTGATCTCTGTCTCTATGTCAGTCAATATCTGTTTTATATACTTAGGTGCTCCTATGTTGGGTGCATAGATGTTAACGAGGGTTATGTCCCCTTATTGGATCAATCCCTTTATTATTATATAATGGCCATCTTTGTCTTTTAATATATTCTTCATTTTAAAGTCTATTTTGTCAGCTACCAGTATTGCAAATCCAGCTTTTTTCTCATTTCCATTTTCATGAAATATCGTACTCCAACCCTTCACTTTCAGCCTGTGTGTGTCCTTTGATCTGAGGTGAGTCTCTTGCATACAGCATATACAAGGGTCTTGCTTTCTTATCCACTCAGCCACCCTAAGTCTTTTTTTTTTTTTTTTTTTTTTTTTTTTTGTGTGTGTGTGTGTGTGTGTAATGACATATAATTATATTTATAATGGATTTATTCACCGCAGCTGAAAACTGGAAATCACTCAAATGTCTATTAATGCGACTAAGGATAAATAACTCATGGTGTAGTCATATAATGGGTAGTAACCCAGCAACAAAAATGAACAAACTGCTGATGCCCACAACAGAATGGATCTTACAGACTTGATGTCCCTGAATCTATGAATTTGTTTCTGTTTTTTTATTCATTAATTTTGTTCTTTAGATTCCACATATAAGTGAAATCATATGGAATTTGTCTTTCTCTGTTTGACTTTCTTCACTCAGCACCATACCCTGTAAGTCCATCCATGTTGTTGCAGATGGCAAGGTTTCATTAACTTTTATGGCGGAATAACATTCCATTGTATATGTGACCACCTCTTCTTTATCTATTAATCCATTGATGGACACCCAGGTTATCTTCATATCTTGGCTATTGTAAATAATGCTGCAATGAACTCATTGATGTACATGTTCCTTCAAAGTACTATTTTTGGGTTTTTTGAATAAACACCTAGAAGTGGTATTACTTCTTTGTCTCTTGTTATAAACTTTGTTTTAAAGTCTACTTTGTCTGGCACAAATATTGCTACCCCAGCTTTTTTGTTTGTTTATTTCCTTTTTCGTGAAATATATTTTTCCATCCCTTTACTTTCAGTCTGTGTGTGTCTTTCAATCTGAAGTGAGTCTCTTGTTGGCAGTATATGTAAGGGTCTTCTTTTCTTCTCTATTCAGCCACCCTATGTCTTTTACCATTAATGTAATTCTTGGTAGATAGATATGTAGTTATTGCATATTTTTTATCTTTTTCTTCTTCTTCTTAAAGAAGTCCATATAACATTTCTTATAATACTGGTTTGGTGGTGATAGACTCCTTTAACTTTTTCTTGTCTGGGAAGCTCTTTATCTGTCATTTGATTTTAAATGATAGCTTTGCTGGGTAGAGTAATCTTGGTTGTAGTCCCTTACTTTTTTTTATTAATTTATTTATTTTTAATTAGTTTCAGGTGCACAAGACAAAGCAAAACTTAGACGTTTATCATTTATATCCCTCACACTGTGTGAACCCCCCTCCCCCCATCCACTATCCCTCTGTACGTTCCCCAAATTAAATTTCAAACCCCCATGACCATCTTGTGGTTACCGACTATTTTCAAAACCTCTCACCGTGCCCTTATCCCCAGCCCCCGCCCTCTAGCAACCCTCTGTTTTTCCTCCATGATTCCAAAACTGTCTCTGATTAGTTCATTCACTTATTCTTTTCTTTAGATTCCGCATATAAGTGAGATCATATGGTATTTGTCTTTCTCTGACTTATTTCACTTAACATAATGTTCTCTAGGTCCATCCATGTTGTTGCAAATGGTAAGATTTCTTTCTTCTTTATGGCTGCGTAATACTCCATTGTATAAATGTACCACAGTTTCTTAATCCAGTCATCTACTGATGGGCATTTTGGTTGTTTCCAGGTCTTGGCTATTGTGTATAGTGCTGCAATAAACATAGGAGTGCATAAAGATTTTTGAATTGGAGTTTTGGATTTCTCCGGATAGATACCTAGGAGTGGGATTGCTGGATCATAAGGTAGTTCCATTTTCAGATTTTTGAGATACCTCCAAACTGTTTTCCATAGTGGCTGCACCAATCTGCATTCCCACCAACAGTGCACCAGCTTTCCCTTTTCTCCACATCCATGCCAGCACTTGTTGTTTGTTGATTTATTGATGATAGCCATCCTGACTGGGGTGAGGTGGTATCTCATTGTGGTTTTTATTTGCATTTCTCTGATGGTTAGTGAGGTTGAACATTTCTTCATATGTCTGTTTGCCATCTGTGTGTCCTTTTAGAAAAATGTCTCTTCATGTCCTCTGCCCATTTTTAATTGGGTTGTTTGTTTTTTGGAGTTGAGTTGAGTGAGTTTTTATAAATTTGTGATATTAACCCCTTATCAGATATATCATTGGCAAATATCTTTTCCCAATCAGTAGGATCCTTTTGTTTTATTGATGGTTTCCTTTGCTGTGAAAAAGCTTTTTAGTTTGATGTAATCCCACATGTTTATTTTTCTCTTACTTCCCTTGGAGGATATATCAGTAAAAATCTTACTCCGGGTAATGTCTGTGAAGTTTCTTCCTATATTTTCTTCTAGGAATTTTATGGTTTCAGATCTTACATTTAAATCTTTAAGCCATTTTGAATTTATTTTTGTATGTGGTGTAAGGAGGTGATCCAGCTTCATCTTTTTGCATGTGTCTGTCCAAGTTTCCCAGCACCATTTATTGAATAGACTGTCTTTACCCCACCGTACATTCTTGCTTCCATTGTCATAGATTAAATGGCCATATAGGCATGGATTTATTTCTGGACTCTCTATTCTGTTCCATTGATCTATGGGTCTGTTTTTATGCCAGTACCATGCTGTTTTGATTACTGTAGCCTTGTAGTATAATTTGAAGTCAGGTATTGTTATACCTCCCACTTTGTTCTTATTTCTCAAGATTGTTGAGGATATCCGGGGTCTTTTGTTATCCCATATAAATTTTAGGATTATATGTTCTATTTCTGTGAAAAATGTCGTTGGTAGTTTGATAGGAATTGCGTTGAATATGTATATTGCCTTAGGCAGTATGGACATTTTAACTATATTAATTCTTCCTATCCATGAACATGGTATGTGTTTCCATCTATTTGTATCTTCTTTCATTTCTTTCTTCAGTGTCTTATAATTTTCTGAGTACAGATCTTTTACTTCTTTGGTTAAATTTATTCCCAGGTATTTTATAGTCTTTGGAGCAATTGTAAATGGAATTGCTTTTTAATTTCTCCTTCTGATGTTTTATTATTGGTATATACAAATGCAACTGATTTCTGAATATTAATTTTGTATCCTGCTACTTTACTAAATTCATCTATCAGCTCTAATAGTTTCTTGGTGGAGTCTTTAGGGTTCTCTAAATATAGTATCATATCATCTGCATATAATGACAGTTTTACTTCCTCCTTACCGATTTGGATGCCTTTTATTTCTTTTTCTTGTCTGATTGCTGTGGCTAGAACTTCCAGCACTATGTTGAATAGAAGTGGAGAAAGTGGGCAACCTTGCCTTGTTCCTGATTTTAAGGGTAATGGTTTTAGCTTTTCCCCATTGAGTATGATGTTAGCTGTGGGTCTACCATATATGGCCTTTATTATGTTGAGATATGATCCCTCTATTCCCACTTTCTTAAGGGTTTTTATCATGAATGGCTGCTGAATTTTATCAAATGCTTTTTCTGCGTCAATTGATATGATCATATGATTTTTATTTTTCATTTTGTTAATGTGGTGTATCACATTAATTGATTTGCGGATGTTGAACCACACTTGCATACCAGGGATGAATCCCACTTGATCATGGTGTATGATCTTTTTAATGTATTGCTGAATTCTGTTCGCTAGTATTTTGTTGAGGATTTTTGCATCTATGTTCATTAGCGATATCGGCCTGTAGTTTTCTTTTTTTGTGGTGTCTTTGTCTGATTTTGGGATCAGGGTGATAGTGGCTTCGTAAAAAGTGTTTGGGAGTCTTCCCTCCCTCTGGATTTTTTGGAAGAGTTTGAGGAGAATAGGTGACAATTCTTTTTTGAACGTTCTGTAAAATTCACCTGTAAAGCCATCTGGTCCAGGGCTTTTGTTTGTTGGGAGATTGTTGATTACTGATTCAATTTCCTTGGTGGTAATCAGTCTATTCAGGTTTTCTGTCTCCTCTTGAGTTAGCCTTGGAAGGTTGTATGCATCTAGGAAATTGTCCATTTCTTCCAGGTTGTCAAATTTGTTGGCATACAGTTGCTCATAGTAATTTCTTAAGATTTTTTGTATCTCTGTGGTGTCTGTTGTCACTTCTCCTCTTTCATTACTGATTTTATTAATTTGGGTCCTCTCTCTCTTTTTTTTAATGAGTCTGGCTAAAGGTTTGTCAATTTTGTTTATCTTCTCTAAGAACCAACTCTTGGATTCATTGATCTTTTGTATTGTTTTTCTGGTTTCTATTTCATTTATTTCCGCTCTGATCTTTATTATCTCCTTCCTTGTACTCCCTTTGGGCTTATTTTGTTGTTCTTTTTCCAGATCCCTTAAGTGTGAAGATAAACTGTTGATTAGTGATGTTTCTTGTTTCTTTAGGTAGGCCTGCAGTGCTATGAACTTCCCTCTTAGGACTGCTTTCGTGGCATCCCATAGATTTTGGGTCGTCATGTTTTCATTTTCGTTTGTCTCGAGATATCTTTTGATTTCTTCCTTGATCTCCTGTTTGACCCATTCATTATTTAGTAACATATTATTCAGCCTCCATGAATTTGTGTGTCTTCCAGTCTTTTCCTGTAGTTCATTTCTAATTTCATAGCACTGTGGTCAGAGAAGACAATTGGTATGATTTCAATTTTCTTAAATTTATCCAGACTTGCTTTGTGGCCTAACATATGGTCTATCTTGGAGAATGTTCCATGTGCGCTTGAGAAGAACGTGTATTCTGCAGCATTGGGGTGGAATGCTCTGAAAATATCTATTAAATCCAAGTGGTCCAATGTGTCATTTAAGGCTGTTGTTTCCGTATTGATTTTCTGTCTGGAAGACCTGTCCCTTGTTGTCAGAGGTGTGTTGAAGTCCCCTACTATGATAGTGTTACTGTTGATCTCTGTCTTTATGTCAGTCAATATCTGTTTTATATATTTAGGTGCTCCTATGTTGGGTGCATAGATGTTTACTAGGGTTATGTCCTCTTGTCGAATTGATCCCTTTATTATTATGTAGTGCCATCTTTGTCTTTTAATATTTTCTTCATTTTAAAGTCTATTTTGTCAGAGATAAGTATTGCAACTCCAGCTTTTTTCTCATTTCCATTTGCATGGAATATCTTACTCCAACCCTTCACTTTCAGCCTGTGTGTGTCTTTTGATCTGAGGTGAGTCTCTTGTATACAGCATATACAAGGGTCTTGCTTTCTTATCCACTCAGCCACCCTATGTCTCCTGATTGGAGCATTTAAACGATTTACATTTAAAGTGATTATTGATAAGTACATAGTTATTGCCATTTTTAAATTTGTGGTTAGATTGTTTTCATCTTTCTTCTATTTACAGAAGTCCTTTTAGTATTTCTTGCAATGCTGGCCTGGTGGTAATGAATTCCTTTAGCTTATTCTTTTCTGGGAAGCTCTTTATCTCCCCGTCAATTTTAAATGATAGCCTTGCTGGATAAAGCAACCTAGGTTGTAGGCCTTTGTTTTCCATCACTTTGAGTATCTCCTGCCACTCCCTCCTGGCCTTCAATGTTTCTGCAGAAAAGTCATTTGATAGTCTTATGGGAGTTCCCTTGTATGTAACCCTCTGTCTTTCTCTTGCTGCTTTTAGGATTCTCTCTTTGTCTTTAATCTTTGCCATTTTAACTATAATGTGTCTTGGAGTGGACCTGTTTGGGTTTATCCTGGTTGGAACTCTCTGCACTTCCTGGACTTGTATGTTGGATTCCTTCATCAGGTTAGGGAAATTTTCAGACATTATTACTTCAAATACGTTCTCAATCCCTTGTTTCTTCTCTTCACCTTCTGGTATTCCTATGATGCGCATGTTGTTGCGCTTGATGTTATCCCATAGGTCTCTTAAACCATCTTCATTGTTTTTTATTCTTTTTTCTATCTGTTGTTCTGTTTGGGTGATCACTGCTAACTTGTCTTCTAAGTCACTGACTCGATCCTCTGCTTCATCTAACCTGCTGTTAATTCCTTCAAGTGAGTTCTTTATTTCGGTAACTGTGTTCTTTAGTTCTAACTGGTTGTTCGTTATGATTTCTACATCCTTCTTGATGTCCTCTCTAAGCTCCTTAAACATTCTTATCATCAGTATTCTGAACTCTGTCTTTGATAGTTTGGTTACCTCTGCTTCATTTAGTTCCATTTCTGGAGGTTTCTTCTGTTCTTTTATTTGGGATATGTTTCTTTGTTTCCTCATTCTGGCTGACACTCTGTGTTTGCTTTGATGTATTAGGTAGATGCCCTGGAGTTCTTAGTTCTTGCTGGATTAGTGTATAATAAATGTCCTTTATATTTAACTTGCACTACTTTGTTCTTGTCCCCTGCGTGTTCTCTATAAGTGACTCTTGTGTTGTGTATATTGTCCTGTTAAAGAAGATCCTTAATTGCTTTTCGCTTGTGAGTAGGTGGGGTTAACTCCTTGGCTTACTAGTGGTGAGACTTGGCTCTGCCCACGCAGGGTATTCTGCTGTGTGAGGGTTGACCGCTTAGATGTGGTTTGGCCTCTATGTGCCTGTAAAGAATCCCCTCTGGGTGTGTCTCTTGTAGGTCAAACCCGGTAGTACTCTGGCTTGGTCTGGAGTTGGCCGCTGGGTATGTTGAATCTTGTGCCTCTTAAGCTGGGCGCTGGTAGGGCAATTACAGAACAAAGCAAATCACCAAGCACAAGAACAACAACAACAAGGAAATAGTCAAATACATTCACATGTAAAAGAACAATCGACAACCCCCACTCGACACAGGCAAAGATGTCAAAAATATAAAGACAAATCAAAACAGAACAGAAAAACAGCGCCAGTTGTGGCTTAAGCCCACCAAGTAATCTCCAGGTTGTTCTCTGCTGTAGCACAGAGTCCCCTGCATATTGTGCAGGTAGAACCGGTCACCTGGTGCCCAGAGTGACGCTGGGGCTGCAGCTTTAGATGTGTGGGGCTGAGGCATCTGGACAGTAGGTTTTACAAAGCCAGTGCAGTTTCTGCCCTTGCCTACACATATGCACACTGAGAGTAGCACCACCAGCCCTGTGTCCAGTTCTCCTGAGTCTTAGGGCACCTCTTCCCTGTGTGTGTGTGGCGGGTGGGAGATTCCTCAGCTGCTGAAAGCTGAGAGCTGCATCTGCCACTTACTGCTGATCCCTGGGAGTGCCTCCGCCGATGTAATTGCCCCGCCCTAGGCAGGCCAGAAAGGGTGGGGGCTGGGGATGGAAAGAGGGGTCTTCTCTTTCCCAGCCCAGCTGTGTCACACCCCACCCGCAGGCCAGAAACGGTGGTGGCTGGGGATGGAGGAGTCTCCTGTTTCCTAGGCCAGGGCAAACCACACTCTTCTCAGCCTCTTCCCTGGGCCAGAGCCACCGGCCAGCCTTCCCATAGCCCAAACCCCAAGGCTCCTCTGTAATCTGACACTGCTCTTCAGATCAGGAGCCAGTTCAAGTCTCTAGAAGGGTGGGGGTAGGATTGGAAGAGCGGGGGGAGGGGCCTAGGTATGGAGTTTGTGTCCTTTGTCCAGCTGAGGTTAATTGCCTCAAATGCTAGATATCCTGCCTCCGCGGGGGGGAGAGGTCTGCTGTGGGACGCAGAGTAAAGAGTCCGCCACCTGGCTTTTGTGTTCTCTCTTTTGTCCTGGGAACCCCTGCGTCTCTGCAGCTGGGGATGTGGTTGCCCCGCCCTAGGCTGGCCAGAAAGGGTGGGGGCTGGGGATGGAAGGAGGGGTCTTCTCTTTCCCAGCCCCGCTGTCTTACACTCTTCCCGCAGGCCAGAAAAGGTGGTGGCTGGGGACGGAAGATTCCCCCCTCTCCCAGCCCAGCTCCTAGCCTCCTCCCTGGGCCAGAGCCGCCCGCCTGTCTTCCCGGAGCCCGGGCTCCAAGGCTCCTCTGTAATCTGCCGCTGCTCCTTAGTGCAGGGGCTAGATCAAGTCTCTAGAAAGGTGGGGGTAGGGTTGGAAGAGCAGGGGGAGGCGCCCAGGCACGGAGTCTGTGTCCCTTGTCCGGCCCAAGGCCCAACTGAGGTTATTAGCTGAAGTTATTGCCTCAAATGCTGGATATGCTGCCCCTGTGGCGGGAGAGGTCCGCCGCGGGACACAGGGCAAAGCGCCCACCTCCTGGCTTCTGCGCTCTCCTCCGTCCTGGGATATCCTGCGTATCTGTAGCCGTGGGTGCGGGCTGGATTTTCACAGGCACAGGTGCGGAGCAGATTTCCACAACCCAAGGGTGGGGGCCGAATTTCTACAGCCACAGGTGTGGACCGCGATTCCAACCCGTGTCCCCACCACCGCCGCAGGTGCGGTGTGTCTCCGCTCCGCTCCCTTCCTTCTTCCCCTGCTCACCCAATTTTTCCCCACCTGCAAGAAATCCCTGCGCGAGTCTCTTCGCTGTTCTGCGTGATGAGCAGAGAGTCCTTTGATGGGTTATAAGCTTCCCGTTTCTGATAAGATCGGACGGAGAACTCAAAAAGTGCACCCTGCTGCCGCCATTCCTATGACGTCACTCCCCCACCCTAAGTCTTTGATTGGAGCATTTAATCCATTTACATTTAAAGTGATCATTGATACATAGTTATTGCCATTTTTAAAATTTGTAGTTAGATTGTTTTCATCTTCCTTCTGTTTACAGAAGTCCTTTTAATATTTCCTGCAATACTGGCTTGGTGGTAATAAATGTCTTTAGCTTATTCTTTTCTGGGAAGCTCTTTATCTCTCCGTCAACTTTAAATGATAGCCTTGCTGGATAAAGCAATCTAGGTTGTAGGCCTTTGTTTTCCATCACTTTGAATACCTCCTGCCACTCCCCCCTGGCCTTCAATGTTTCTATAGAAAAGTCGTTTGATAGTCTTATAGGAGTTCCCTTGTATTTAACTGGCTATCTTTCTCTTGCTGCTTTTAGGATTCTCTCTTTGTCTTTAACCTTTGCCATTTTAACTACAATATGTCTTGGTGTGGACCTGCTTGAGTTTATCTTAGTTGGAACTCTGCACTTCCTGGGCTTGTATGCCAGTTTCCTTCACCAGGTTAGGTAAGTTTTCCGTCATTATTACTTCAAATATATTCTCGATCCCTTGCTCCCTCTCTTCACCTTCTGGTATTCCTACGATGCACATGTTGTTGTGGTTGATGTTATCCCAGAGGTTTCTTAAACAATTTTCATTGTTTTTTATTCTTTTTTCTTTTTTTTTTGTTCCTTTTGGGTGATCTCTGCTAACTTGTCTTCTAAGTCGTTGATTCGATCCTCTGCTGGTAATTCCTTCATTGTGTTCTTTATTTCAGTTATTGTATGCTTTAGTTCTAACTGGTTGTTCATTATGATTTATCCATCCTTCTTTATGTCATCACTAAACTCCTTAAACATTCTCACCATCAGTGTTAACTCTGTCTACGATAGGTTGGTTACCTCTATTTCATTTGGTTCCAGTTCTGTAGGTTTCTTCTGTTCTTTTATTTGGAACATGTTTCTTTGTTTCCCCCATTCTGGTTGACTCTCTGTGTTTGCTTCAATGTATTAGGTAGATCCCCTAGGGTTCTTATTTTTTGTTGTCTTATGTAGTATGTGACCTTTATATTGGGCTCCAAAGGTGATTCTTGTGTTGTGTATATTGTCCTGTTAAGGTTGATCTTTAATTGATTTTGGCTTGTCAGTAGGTAAGATTGACTCCTAGGCTGACTAGTTGTAAGACTTGGCTCTGCCCATAGTGGATGTTCTACTGTGTGAGGGTTGACTTCTCGAATGAGGCTTGGCCCCTATTGGCTCTTGTGCCTGTAGAGAATTCCCTCTGGGTCTGTCACTTGTAGGTCAAACCTGGTAGTACTCTGGTTTGGTCTGGAGTTGGCCTCTGGTTGTGTTGAATCTTGTGCCTCTTGAGCTGGGCCCTGGTGTAGGGCAATTTCAGGACAAAGCAAATTACCAAACACAACAAAACAACAAAGAAGAAACCAAATACACTCACATGTAAAAACAACCTATAAACCACACTCAATGCAGGTAAAAATATCAAAATTACAAAAACAAAACAAAACAAAAAAAGCAGCGTGAGTCTTGGCTTAAGCCCACCAAGTAATCTCCAGGTTTTCTTCTGCTGTACCAAAGAGTCTTCTGCATCTTGTGCAGGCAGAGCCGGTCACCTGGTGTCCAGAGTGACTGTAGGACTGCAGTTCTAGATGAGTGGGTCTATGGGGTCTTGATGGTAGTTTTTACAAAGTCAGTACAGTTTCTACTCTTGCCTGCACATATGCGCACTGAGAGTAACACAACCAGCTCCGTGCCCAGGTCTCCTGTGTCTTAGGGCACTTCTTCCGTGTGTGTGTGTGTGTGTGTGTGTGTGTGTGTGTGTGTGTCTGTATGTGTCTGGCGGGCGGGAGATTTCTAAGCTGCTGAAAGCCCAGAGCTGCCTCTGCCACCTGCTGCTGACCCCTGGGAGTGTCTCCACAGTTGTCATTCCCCTGCCTTAGGTAGGCCAGAAAATGTGGGGGCTGGGGATGGAGGAGTCTTCTCTCTCCCATCCCAGCAGTATCACACTCTTCCTAGCCTCTTTCCTGGGTCAGAGCTGCAGGCCAGGTCTTCCCAGGTTCTGAGTACCAGGGCTCCTCTGTAATCTGACACTACTCCTCACTTCAGGGGCCAGCTTGTGTCTCATGAAGGGCGAGGGTAGGATTGGGAGAGTGGGGGGAGGTGCCCTGGTATGGTGTTTATGTCCTTTGTCTGACCTAGGGCTGAGCTGGAGGTCTCAGTTGAAGTTACTGCCTCAAATTCTGGATATGTCACTGTCTCGGCTGGAGAGATCAGCTCTCGGATGCAGGGAAAGAGCTCACTTCCTGGCTTTTGTGGTCTCTGTTCTTTCCTGGGACCCCTTGCATCACCACAGCCGTGGATGGAGGCTGCGTCTCTGCTGAGCTCCCTTCCCTCTTCCCCTCTTCGCCCTATTTGCCTATCTTTAACTAATCCTCGTGGGAGTCTGTTAGCTGTTCTGTGTGATGATCAGAGAGTCCTTTGATAGGTTATAGGTGTTCAATTTCTGGTAAATTCCAGAGGAGAACTCAAATAGACCACCTCGCTGCAGGCATTCCTCTGATGTTTCTTAAAAATAACCAGCCTAGGAGAAGGTCCAAGTGGGCAGAATAAGTAAACAGTATGTTTGCCACATCCCATGATTATATTAAAATTACAAATAAATTGTACAACAATCAACCTCAAGAAACACCTGAAGACTAGCTGAACAGAACGCCTAAAACTAAGTATATAAAGAAGAGGCTGCATCAAGCCTGGTACGAGGAGTGGAGACATAAAACTAGCTGATGCAAAATGCACAGGTAGTGATTGAGCATTGGGAGGGACATCTCAGCAGCAGAGGTCCCCCTTGAAGACCACACCAGGGTCCTCAGCCCAGGGCTCCTATGCTGGGAAGAGGAGTTCCCAAAACATCTTACAGTGAAAATCAGCAAGGATTCTGTCCATCCTTCCTGGTGAGATGGAAGGTGGCTAGAAACCCAGACATCCTCTTAAAGGACCTGAATATGGACTCACTCGCTTACAGGCTGTCACCCTAGGCTCTGACAGAGGGTTGGCAACTCGAGAGGAGCCACAGGCATTCAGAGAATGTCTGATTTCTGTGGCTTCACGACAATGGCTGGAGGGAAAGCTGGCATTATCACTATGTGGAGCCCACCTCATGTGTAACCTACAGGAGGGCATCACCTTTCCTGTGTTGAAAACACTGCCAAAGGGCCAAATCTGAGACTACATTGGTCTGGTAAAATCAATGCACGCACACACCACCTTGGAACTTCCTTAGGACCCTGCCTCACCCAGCTGATGAAGCATTGCCAGGGGCACTCTCAGTTCCTGGGCAGCCTACCTCACACTGAAGACTACAAGAGACATGTATAGCAGTGGACAACTCACAGAAACCTGGGAAACTTTTGGTGGTGGGTGGTCATCCTTAGCTTGCCCTACAACCCTTCTTGGATGGGTATCGGGGATCTGTGGGCCTGAGGTGAGTGGTGGCTGGCCACAGTGTTCTCAGAGCATTTTGCAGAATAGCCACAGGCTCAAAACTGTCACAAGGACTGAATCTATCTTAATTTTGTAAAAACCACAGCCACATCTTGTAACTACCTGGGACCTCATCCTGTCCAGCTAGCTTGACATTGGTGGGTGCTCTTCCAGCTTCTTGGTAACTGGCCATGGCCCAGAAGCAGCTGGAGACTTGTACAGTAGTGGATGGCCCACAGAAGTCTGGGAAAGATTTGGTGGCAAATGGTCAACACCAGCTGTGTGACCGAGGCAAATGACGACTGGCTTCGGTGTTCTCAGGACGTTTTACAAAATGGCCACAGGCTCAGCATTGGTGCAAGAATTGAATGGCATTAACTTTGTAAAAACCACTGACCATACACTGTAACTCCCTAGGACTCTACCCCACCCCCTTTGGACAGCATGGCTGGGGAAAATGTAAACACAGGGTAAACAAACCCAGCCCCCACACTTAAGGAGGTTCTTTCAGCTGCTGAGACTTATGAGCAGTGCGCATATGGCAAAGGCCTTGGTGGGCCATGGTCATTTTGCTTAGTTGCCCCAGGCCCCATACTAGTGGCAGTCAGATTCAGTTCAAAATGAGGCCATCCCACATAACTCCAGGTCCAACACAGGGAGTGACCAATTGCATATAGCTTTGGAGCTCCTACAAGGTAGCACCCGGCCAGTCATAGGAAAGGTTGAAATTGGTTTGCACGGGAAACCTTACTGCAAGGCTCCAGAAACAATGAACCAAGAAGCTGGCCTCATACCAAAGCAGAGCACTGCCCAGTTAGATCTGCAAACAGCATACCCAAAGGGAAGTCTCAACAGGTACCAGAGGCCACTGAGGGAAATCACTTTAAGAGGACAGTCCCCACCCAGCAGGTCACACATTGTGGGCATAACAAATCCTCATAGCCAGTCATCCTGAGTCAAACCCACCCACTAATGGGCCAAAAGTAATCGAGGTTCAAATACAACAGGAGAATAATACAACATACACAAGGAACACTCCTGGAACACACGCACAGGTGATCAGGAAGACTGTACAACTGAACCACACAGGACACCTACTACCTAGGGTCACCCAGCAAAGATTGAGAGACATAGGAGATCTACCTTATACATAGAAGCAAACACAGAGAGGCAGACAGAAAGAGGAAATAAAGAAACATGCCCCAAATAAAAGAAGAGGAGAAACCTCCAGAAATAGAACTAAATGAAGTGGAGGAAGCCAACCTACAAGAGTCAGAGTTTAAAACACTGGTAGTAAGATGTTTAAGAAAATAAGTGAGAACTTCAACAAAAAGTAAGTATAAAGAAGGACAAAGAAGCCATAAAACAGAACCAGTCAGAAATGAAGAATAGGATAACTAAAATGAAAAATACACCAAAAGGAATCAAGATCAGAGTGAATGAAGCAGAGGATCAAATCAACAATTTAGAAGACAAGGTAACAGAAAACACCTAATTGTAACAACAACAAAAATAAATAACAAAAGAAAAACAAAGTTGGTTCAAGGGACCTCTGTGACAACATCAAGTGCAACAACATTTACATCATGGGAGTACCAGAAGAAGAGAGGGAGCAAGGAATTGAGAACCAATTTGAAGAAACAATGACTGAAAACTACCTAATCTGGTGAAGGAAATAGACATGCAAGCCCAGGAAATGCAGAGAGTCCCAAAAAAAGATAAACCCAAACAGGCCCACACCAAGATACATTAAAATTAAAATGACGAAGGTTAAAGACAAAGAGAAATTCTAAAAGCAGTAAGAGAAAGTCAACTAGTTACTTACAAGGGAGCTCCCATTAGGCTCTCAGCTGATTTCTCAACAGAAACTTTGTAGGCCAGAGGGAGAGGCACAAAATATTCGGTTATGAAAAACAAGACTTCCAACAAAGACCTCTGTACCCTGCAAGGCTATCATTTAAAATTGAAGGAGAGATAAAGATTCCCAGATATAGGAATTCATTACCACCAAGCCAGTATTATAAGAAATGTTAAAGGACTCCTTTAAGTAGAAGAAGGGGGAAAAACAAAGAAGCAAAATAAGATAAAAATATGAATAATAACATAGCAATAACTATGTACCTATGAATAATCACTTTAAATGTAAATGTTAATGCTGCAATGAAAAGACATAGCATGGCTGAATGGATAAGAAAAAAAGACTTATGCCTATGCTGTCTACAGGAGACCCATCTCATATCAAAGGACACACATAAAATGAAAGTGAAGAGTTGGACAAAGATATTTCACACAAGTGGAAATGAGAAAATTCTAGAGTAGCAATACTTATATCAGTCAAAATAGACATTAAAATGAAGACTATAAAAAGAGACAAAGAAGGACATTACATAATAATAAAGGAATCAATCCAATAAGAGGAGATAACCCTGGTAAATATCTATGCACCCAACATAGGAGCCTCTAATATATAAAACACACATTGACTGACACATAGTCAGAAATCAACAGTAACACAATCATGGTAAGAAATGACACTAATGGACAGATCTTCCAGACAGAAAATCAACATGGAAACAGTGGCCTTAAATGACACAATAAAATAGATGAATTTAATCGAATTTTTTTAAGCATTTTACCCCAAAGGAGCAGAATATAGATTCTTTTCAAGTGCAGATGGCATATTTTCCACAATAGACCACATGTTAGGCCACAAAATAAGTCTCAGTAAATTCAAGACAATTGAAATCACATCAAGGGTCTTCTCTGATCACAATGGTGTGAAACTAGAAATCTAGTACAAAAAAACAACAACACCCAAAACAAATAAAGAAACAAAAAACTGAAAACACACAAACACACTGCAAGGCACCAGGCACACAAACACACTGCAAGGAGGCTAAATAACATGCTACTAAACAATAAATGGGTTAATGATGAGATCAGGGAAGAAAAAACACACACAACAAAATGCCTTGAGACAAATGGAAATGAAAACACAATGACCCGAAATCTATGGGACACAGTGCAAGCTGTGCCAATAGGGAAAATCATAACAATTTAAGCTAAATTCAGAAACAACAAAAATCTCAAATAAACATTCTATCCTTACACTTAAGGGATCTGGAAAAAGAATTTTTAAAAGCCTAAAATGAGAAGGAAGAAAATAATGCAGATCATATCAGAAATAAACAAAATAGAGGCTAAAAAAATACAAAAGATCAATGAAACCAAGACCTGATTTTATGAAAAGATAAACAAATTGATAAGTCTTTAACTGGACTCATTATGAAAAAAAACAAAAACAGAGGACCCAAATGAATAAAATCAGAATTGAAAGAAGAGAAGTGACAAAGGGCACCACAAAAATGGTAAAAATATAAAAATAAATAATAAAACACTACAAGCAGTTATATGCCAACAAACTGGACAATATGTAAGAAATGGATAAATTCCTAGAAGCATATAACTTTTCAAGGCTGAATCAAGAAGAAACGGAAAATTTGAACCAACCAATTACTATAAATGAAATTGAGTCATTAATCAACAAGCTCCCAAGAAAAAACTCCTGGACCAGATGGCTTCATAGGTGAGTTTTACCAAACAATCAAAAAAGAAATAACACCTATTCTTCTCAAATTACTCCTAAAAATTCAAGAGGAAGGAAGTCTCCCAAGCTCACTTTACAAGGCCACTATTATCCTAATTCCAAAATCAGACAGACATTACAAATAAAAGAGAACTATAGGCCAATATCGCTAATGAACATAGATGCAAAAATCCTCAACAAAATATTAGCAAATCAAATTCGGCAATACATTAAAAAGACCATGCATCATGACCAAGTGGGATTTATTCCTAATATGCAAAGTTGGTTCAATATCCGCAAATCAAACAATGTGATACACCACATAAAAAATGAAAAATAAAAATCATATAATCATATCAATAGGTGCAACAAAAGCGTTTGACAAAATCCAGCATCCATTTATGGTAAAAACCTTCAGCAAAGTGGGAATAGAGGGAACATATCTCAACATAGTAAAGGCCTTATATGAGAAACCCACAGTTAGCATCATTCTCAATGGTGAAAAGTTAAAGCATTCCCCTAAGATCAAGGAACAAGACAAGAAGGTCCACTTTCACAGTTTTAGTCAACATACTATTGGAAGTCCTAGCCACAACAATCAGAATAGAAAAAGAAATGAAAGGCATCCACATTAGAAAGGAAAAAAATGAACTGTCATTATTTGCAAATGACATGATAGGGAATGCCACAGATTACACACACACACACACACACACACACACACTATTAGAACTGATAAAAAGAATTCTGTAAAGTAGCAGGATAAAAAATTAATATTCATAAATCTGTTGTATATTTATACACCAATAACAAAATATCAGAAAGAGAAAATTAAGAAAACAATTTTATTCACAATTACATAAAAAAACAACAACAAAAAAGCAAATACCTAGGAGTAAATTTAACCAGGAAGTAAAAGACATGTATTCAAACACTATAGGACATTGAAGAAAGAAATTGAAGATGCAGATAAATGGAAGCATATACCATGCTCATGGATAGGAAGAATTAACAATGTTAAAAGGTCCATACTACCTAAATCAATCTACAGATTCAATGGAATCTCTATCAAAACACCAATAGCATTTTTCTTTTTTTTAATTAAAATTTATGGGGGTGACAATGGTTAGTAAAATTACATAGGTTTCAAGTGTACAATTCTGTAATACATCACATTGTGTGTTCACCACCCAGAGTCAGTTCTTCCATCACCATATCTTTGACCCCATTTACCCTCATCTACAATTCCCCTTCTCCCTTTACACTCTGGTGACCACTAACCTATTGTATATGCCTATGAATTTTTGTTTCATTATTTGTTTGTCTTCTTCCTTTGTTGCTTTCAGTTTTATATCCCACATATCAGTGAAATCATATGGTTCTCGACTTTACGTGTGTATTATTTTGCTTGGCATAAAAATAATCTCAAGATCCATCCATGTTGTTGCAAGTGGAACTGTTTCATCTTTTCTTATGGCAGAATAGAATTGCATTAGGTACATATACCACATCTTTATCCATCACCTATCAAAGGATACTTTGGTTGTTTCCATTGCTTGACCACCATAAATAAAGCTGCAATAAACATTGGAGTACATATATATTTATGGATAAATGCTTTCAGATTTTTCAGATACTCAGGAGAGGGATTGCTGGGTCATATGGAAATTTTATTCTTAATTTTTTGAGGAACCTCCATAATGCCTTCCATAGCGGCTACACCAATCTGCATTCTCACCTACAATGAATGAATGCTTCTTTTTCTCCACAGCCTTTCCAACACTTATTATTTGTCTTGTTGATGATAGCCATTCTGACTGGGGTGAGGTGATATCTCATTGTGGTTTGATTTGCATTTCTCTGATGATTGTGATGTTGAGCATCTTTTTATATGCCTATTAGCCATCTGTATGTTTTCTTCCAGATATGTCTCTTGAGGTCCTCTGCCCATTTTTTAACTGGATTGTTTGACATTTGTTGTTGAATTTATGTCTTCCTTATATATTTTGAAATTAACTCCTCATCAGACACATTGTTTGCAGAAACCTTCTCCCGTTCTGTTGGTTGCCTCTTTATTTTGTCAATGGTTTCCTTTGCTGTACAGAAGCTTTTTAGTTTTAGTTCCATTCATTTATCTTAGCCTTTACTTCCCTTGCATTGAAGTTAAATTCTTAAATTCCTCTTTAAACCCAAGGTCCATAAGTTTAGTATCTATGTTTTCTTCTATGCATTTCATTGTTTCAGGTCTTATGCTTAGGTCTTTGACCCATTTTGAGTTAATTTTGGTACATGGTGACAGATAGCAGTCTAGTTTCATTCTTTTGGATGTCTCAGACACTCTTGTTACCCCTGCAGGTATCCGCTCAAATAGGTGGGGGTGGTGGCAGGGTAAGTTGTGAGAGGTGGCTCTGAGCAATGTGGTTACCTGTCCACAGTTGTCTTGCCCCTATAGTTACTTCCCTTTTGTCCGAATTTATTGTGCGGTGAGTCTGTGGCTGTGGGGATACAGTTCTCAGAGCTGTAAATATTTTGTTCTTTTCATCTGACAACGCTACCATTTCTTCTTGAGTCTGCCTCTAACACTGAGGTGAGCTCTGGAAGGTTAGGGGGTGGTTGGCCAGGCTCTGTGCCTATGTCTTCCATCCTGAGTTTGGCAGTGAGGGCTCAAACAACCTTCTCACCTTTCTTCCCTTAGTCATTGCTCCAAGGTATCTGCTCTGAGCACTTGTTTCAGCAGTGTTATATGCTGATCACTCAGGCGGAAATGTGGACGGGCCATAAAGGGAATGTTAGCAGTCTGAATTTGTCCTTCTCCAGTGACTCCAGTATGCTCCAGATTGCAGGAAGCTCTGAGCACAGCCTGTGTTCTTTGGCCTATGACCCACATCTCTGCACTTCCCTCCTACCTTTAGATGGTTCCAATTGCTGGTCTCTCAAGCTTGCCTGTGAGCGATGCAGGAAGTCCTTTATTGAACTATAGGTGTTCAATTGGTTGTTAATTTCAGGTGAGATTTTAGGAAGCAGTCCTACACCACCATTTCTTTGATATCACCCCAATGGCATTTTTTCACAGAAGCAGAACAATAATGCTAAAATTTATATCGAACCATAAAAGATCCCGAATATCCATGGAGATGTAAAACAGAGCTGGAGGTATCATTCTACTTGATATCAAACTATACTACAAGGCCATCTTAATCAAAACAGCATGGTATTGGCATAAAAATAGAAACATAGATCAATTAAACAGAAAATAGAGCCCAGAAATAAATCCATGCCTATACAGTCATTAAATCTATGAAAAAGTACACAAGAATTTAGATTGGGGTAAGGACAGTATATTCAATAAACTGTGTTGGGAAAGCTGGACAGATACATGAAAAGATGAAACTGAACCATCTTATTTCTCCATATATATGAACACACTCAAAATGAATTAAAGACTTAAATGTAAGGTCTGAATCCATAAAACTCTTAGAAGAAAATATAGGAAGTAAACTTGCAGACATTCCCCGTAGTAGTATTTTTTTTAATTTATTGGGGTGACAATTGTTAGTAAAATCACATAGATTTCAGGTGTACAATTCTGTATTACATCATCTATAAATCCCATTGTGTGTTCATCACCCAGAGTCAGTTCTCCTTCCATCACCATATATTCGGTCCCCCTTACCCTCATCTCCCACAGCCCCACCCCCCCACCCCCCTTACCCTCTGGCAACCACTAAACTATTGTCTGTGTCTATGAGTTTCTGTTTCTCATTTGCTTGTCTTGTTCTTTTGTTGTTTTGGGTTTATATACGACATATCAGTGAAATCATATGGTTCCCTGCTTTTTCTGACTTATTTCGCTCAGCATTACACTCTCAAGATCCATCCATGTTGTCACAAATGTTCCTATATCATCTTTTCTTACCGCCAAATAGTATTCCATTGTGTATATATACCACAACTTCTTTATCCATTCATCTATCGAAGGACATTTTGGTTGTTTCCATGTCTTGGCCACCGTAAACAAAGCTGCAATGAACATTGGAGCACACGTGTCTTTATCTCTAAATGTTTTCAGATTTTTTGGGTAGATACCCAGGAGAGGGATTGCTGGGTCATATGGCAATTCTATTCGTAATTTTTTGAGGAACCTCCACACTGCCTTCCATAACGGCTGCACCAGTCTGCATTCCCACCAACAGTGTATGAGGGTTCCTTTTTCTCCACAGCCTCTCCAACACTTGTTACTATTTGTCTTGTTGATGATAGCCATTCTGACTGGGGTGAGGTGATATCTCATTGTGGTTTTGATTTGCATTTCTCTGATGATTAGTGATGTTGAGCATTTTTTCATATGTCTATTTGCCATTTGTATGTCCTCTTTGGAGAAATGTCTCTTCAAGTCCTCTGCCCATTTTTCAATTGGGTTGTTTGTTTTTTTGTTGTTGAGTTGCATGAGTTCCTTGTATATTTTGGATATTAGCCCCTTATTGGAGGCACTGTTTGCAAAAATCTTCTCCCATTCAGTTGGTGGCCTCTTTATTTTGTCAATGGTTTCTTTTGCTGTGCAGAAGCTTTTAAGTTTCATATAGTCCCATTCGTTTATTTTAGCTTTTACTTCCATTGCCTTTGGAGTCAAATTCATAAAATGCTCTGAACCCAAAGTCCATAAGTTTAGTACCTATGTTTTCTTCTATGCAGTTTATTGTGTCAGGTCTTATGCTTAAGTCTTTGATCCATTTTGAATTAATTTTGGTACATGGTGACAAATAGCAGTCCAGTTTCATTCTTTTGCACGTGGCTATCCAATTCTCCCAGCACCATTTATTGAAGAGGCTGTCTTTTCCATTGTATGTTTTTAGCTTCTTTGTCAAAAATTATCTGTCCATATTTATGTGGTTTTATTTCTGGGTTCTCAATTCTATTCCATTGGTCTATGTGTCTGTTTTTCTGCCAATACCATGCTGTTTTGATTATTGTAGCCCTGTAGTACAAGCCAAAGTCAGGAAGTGTGATACCTCCATTATTGTTCTTTTTCTTAAGATTGCTTTGGCTATTCGGGGTCTTTTGTGGTTCCAAACAAATCTGATGATTTTTTGTTCTATTTCTTTAAAATATGCCATTGGGATTTTGATGGGGATTGCATTGAATCTGTATATTGCTTTGGGTAATATGGCCATTTTAACTATGTTGATTCTTCCAATCCATGAGCACGGAATGTCTTTCCATTTCTTTGTGTCTTCTTCAATTTCTTTCAAAAATGTCTTATAGTTTTCAGCATATAGGTCTTTCACATCCTTGGTTAAGTTTATTCCTAGGTATTTTACTCTTTTTGTGAAATTGCAAAAGGAATTGTTTTTTTATTTCTTTTTCTGAGATTTCATTGTTAGTATATAGGAAGGCAATGGACTTTTGTGCATTGATTTTGTAGCCGGCAACTTTACTGTATTCGTTGATTGTTTCTAATAGCTTTTTGGTGGAGTCTTTAGGGTTTTCTATATATAGCATCATGTCATCTGCAAAGAGTGATAATTTAACTTCTTCATTCCCAATTTGGATGCCTTTTATTTCTTTCTCTTGCCTGATTGCTCTGGCAAGGACTTCCAACACTATGTTGAAAAGCAGAGGTGATAGGGGACAGCCCTGTCGTGTTCCTGAACGTAGAGCAAAGGGCTTCAGTTTTTCACCATTAATTATGAGATTAGCAGAGGGTTTGTCATATATGGCCTTTATTATGTTAAGGTATTTTCCTTCTATACCTATTTTATTAAGTGTTTTAATCATAAATGGATGTTGTATCTTGTCAAATGCTTTTTCTGCATCAATTGATATAATCATATGATTTTTGTCCTTTATTTTGTTTATGTGATGTATCACATTGATGGATTTGCGTATGTTGAACCATCCTTGTGCCCCGGGGATGAACCCCACTTGGTCGTGATGAATAATCTTTTTAATGCGTTGTTGTATTCGATTTGCTAGAATTTTATTTAGGATTTTTGCATCTGTATTCATTCGTCAGAGATATTTGTCTGTAGTTTCCTTTTTTTGTGCTGTCCTTACCAGGTTTTGGTATCAGGGTAATGTTGGCCTCATAAAATGAGTTAGGGAGTACTGTCTCTTCTTCAGTTTTTTGGAAGAGTTTGAGCAGGATTGGTATTATATCCTCTTTGAAGGTTTGGTAGAATTCACTAGTGAAGCCATCTGGTCCCGGACTTTTGCTTTTGGGAAGGTTTTGGATGACTGATTCAATTCCATTACTGGTGATCGGTCTGTTTAGATTTTCCAGTTCTTCATGGTTCAGCCTTGGAAGGCTATATGTTTCTAAGAACTTGTCCATTTCTTCTAGGTTGTTGAATTTGGTGGCATATAGTCCTTCATAGTATTCTTGGATGATCCTTTGTATTTCTGTGGTGTCCGTGATAACTTCACCTTTTACGTTTCTGATTTTGTTAATTAGTGTTTTCTCTCTTTTTATCTTAGTGAGTCTAGCCAAGGGTTTGTCAATTTTGTTAATCTTTTCAAAGAACCAGCTCTTTGTCACATTAATTTTTTCTATTGTCTTTTTGTTCTCTATTTCATTTAGTTCTGCTCTAATTTTTGTTATTTCCTTTCTTCTGCTGACCTTGGGTTTCACTTGTTCTTCTTTTTCTAGTTCTTTAAGGTGTAACATGAGGTTATTTATTTGGGAGTTTTCTTGTTTCTTGAGATAGGCCTGTAATGAGATAAATTTCCTTCTTAAAACTGCTTTCGCTGCATCCCAAAAATTTTGGTAGGATGTATTTTCATTGTCATTTGTTTCTATGTATCTTTTGATCTCTCCTCTAACTTCTTCTTTGACCCAGTCCTTCTTTAAAAGTATGTTGTTTAATCTCCATGTATTTGTGTTTTTTCCTGCTTTCTTTTTGCAGTTGATATCCAATTTCAAAGCCTTGTGATCAGAGAATATGCTTGATATGACTTCAATCTTCTTAAATTTGTTGAGACTGATTTTATGTCCCAATATATGGTCTATCCTTGAGAATGTTCCATGTACACTCGAAAAGAATGTATAGTCTGATGTTTTAGGATGAAGTGCTCTATAAATGTCAATTATGTCCATTTCATCTAATGTGTCTTTTAGGGCTGCTATTTCGTTATTTATTTTCTGTTTGGATGATCTATCCATAGCTGTCAATGATGTATTTAAGTCCCCTAGTATAATTGTGTTTTGGTCAATTTCTCCCTTTAGTTCTGTTAGTAGTTGCTTGGTATATTTCGGGGCTCCCTGATTGGGGGCATAAATATTGATGACTGTTATGTCTTCTTGTTGTACAGTCCCTTTCACCATCATGAAATGTCCTTCTTTGTTTCTTGTTATCTTTTTCACCTTGAAGTCTGTTTCATCTGATATCTTTATGGCTACACCTGATTTTCTCTGGATACCATTTGCTTGGAGTGTCAATTTCTACCCTTTCACTTTGAGTCTATGCTTGTCCTTGTAGCTGAGATGTGTCTCTTGGAGACAGCATATGGTTGGGTTTAGTTTTTTGATCCAATCTGCTACTCTGTGCCTTTTTATTGGTGAGTTCAGTCCATTTACATTTAGGGTGATTATTGATATGTGAGGATTTCCTGTCATTCTATCTTTCGTTTTCTGGTAAGGCTGTGTCTCCATTGTTTCTTTGCCTTTTTGTTGTTGTCCATTATTTCTGTGTGTTGGTATTCTATGATGTTTCTCTGTTTCTTCTTTTATTACAGTATATATTTCAGTCCTGATTTTTTTTGTGTGGTTACCCTTAAGTTTATGCAAAAGAAAGTTTGATATTTATTGTGTTCCATTTTCTCCAGCACTCTTACATTCTCCATTCCCATGTTCCACTTCAGGCCTTACTCTCCCCTTTTTTTCTGTCTTGGTAGCCACAAGTTGTCCCTGTTGTTGGTGGTCAAACACCTCCTTTAGTATTTCCTGTAGTGTAGGTTGTGGATTAGAAAATTCCCTCAGCTTCTGTATGTCTGGAAAGGTCTTTATTCCTCCTTCTCATCTAAAGGATGTCTTTGCTGAATGTATTATTTTTGGCACATAATTTCTCTTTCAATAGTTTGAATATTTGATTCCATTCACTCCTGTCTTGTAGAGATTCTGCTGAAAAATCTGATGATAACCTAATGGGCTTTCCTTTGTAGGTTACAGTCTTCTTTTCTCTGGCTGCCTTGAGGATTCTTTCTTCATCATTACTTTTTGAGAGCTTTAGTACAATGTGTCTTTGGCAAGGCCTTTTGGGTTTGAGGTAATTAGGTGTTCTATTTGCTTCTTGGATTCCAGGATCCAGTTCTTTCCACAAGTTTGGGAAGTTCTCATTGACTACTTGTTTGAATATTCTCTCTGTTCCCTTCTCTCTTTCTTCTCCTTCTGGTATGCCTATTATTCTTATATTTCCTTTTCTGATGTGGTCAGAAATTTCTTGTAGAGTTCTTTCATTTCTTGTAAGTCTCAAGTCTCTTTCTTCTTCCATCTGTGTAATTTCCAGGTTTGTATCTTCGATGTCACTGATTCTTTGCTCCAACTAGACAACTCTACTAACTAAGGTGTTTAATTTGGTCTTAATTTCTTCTGTTGAGTTCTTAATCTCCAGAAATTCTAATTTGTTCTCTTTTAAAATTTCAATCTCTTATGCAAAATGCTCATGTTGTTCTTTGATTGTCTTTCTGATTTCATTTAACTGCGTATCTTTGTTTCCTTGCATCTCATTGTGTTTTTTTCAGAACTACAGTCTTGAATTCTGTGTCATTTAAGTCACATCTTTCTGTATGTTTAAGTGCCTTTTCTGGAGACTTTTCACTTTCTTTCTGAGCCAACTTGTTGCCTTGGTTATTCATGGCAATTGCTGATTTACTATTTCTCTTCCTACACACCTACAGGAGTGGCTTCTGCAACAGGTTGATAGGAAGAGGTCTTTCTTTTGTTTTCCAGTACTTTTTCGTAAAGTGTTTTATTTTTTCTCCGACTGCAGCCTATTTTTCCTCTCCCACACGCTAGTGCTATGTTTTCTTTGCACTATTCCAGCTTCTCACACAATGGGGGGACTCCCTGGGAGATGGGCTTTTCCTCTGTTAATAGTTAGTCTAGGACACAGGTCCCAGTGTCCCGGTGGGTATGCGGAGAGCTTTTGATGTTCCAAAGCTCTTCCAGCTCCAGATACAGAGCCTGTATGTTTCAGTAGTTCTGTTTACTCCTGCAGGGATCCGCCCAGATAGGTGGGGTCAGGGGCGGTGTGAGTTGTGAGAGGTTGTCCAGAGCAATGGGTGAGACCACCCCCACAACTGGTCCTGCTTCCACAGCTCCCTCCCCTTTGCCAGAACTATTTAGGCTGCGAATTTCTGTCTGCGGTCCACAGTTTTCAGAACAGCAGATATTCTATTCTTTTGATCTGACACTGCTACTATTCTGTTTGTAGCTCCGGGCAGGTGGGCGTGGGGCGAGCTCTGGGAAGGTAGGGAGGGGGCGGCTAGTCTCAATGCCTAAGGCTTCCATTCTCTGCTAGGCAGTGAGGGCTTAAACCACTGCTTTCAGCGTTCTTCCCTCAGTCTTTTCTCCGAGGTCTCTGCCTTGAGCGTTGGGTTCAGCTGTGTTATATGCTGTCCCCTCAGCCCTGTGGGCCACAAGCAGAGCCCTAGCAGTCCGAGTTCTTCCCTCTCCCGCAGCTGTGGTAGTTCCGAGATGCAGCGAGTTCGAAGCCCTTTGCTAGGTCTGCGCCCTGCGCCCGTGCGGCTCTGTCTCCGCACTTCTCCCTTTCCTCCTCTCTCGCTTGCGCGATTTGCCCTCCTGTAGGTGACTTTGGTAGTGGGCCTCTTCGTCTTGTCTGTCTGCTGTGCAGGGAGTCCTTTGTGGAGTTGTTGTTGTTTGATTCGTTGTAAATTCCAGGGGAGCTTTACAGAGGCTCACCTCATGCCGCCATATTTTCCAACCGTTAGTAGTATTTTTACTGGCATATCCCCTCAAGAGAGGGAAACAAAATAAAAGATAAACAAATGGAACTACATCAAACTAAAATTTTTGCACAGCAAAGGATACCATCCACAAAACCAAAGGACATCTTACTTTATGGGAGAAGATATTCACCCATGATATATCTGACAATTGGTTAATATCCAAAATCTATAAGAAATTCATATGTCTCAACAACAAAAAACAAATAATCCAACAAAGGAACAAGACAGACAAATGAAGAAAGAAAAACTCATAGACACAGACATTAGTTTAGTGGTTACCAGAGAGGAAGGTGGAAGGGGGTGGTTGATGAGTGTAAAAGGGATCAAATATATGGTGATGGAAGGAGAACTGACTCTGGGTGGTGAACACAAAATGTGATATATAGATGATGTATTACAGTATTGTACAACCTAAACCTATGCAACTTTACTAACAATCGTCATCCCAATAAAATTTACAAAATAAATAAATAAGTAATAAAATAAAGTAAAAATAAATATTAAAAAAATCCAATTAAAAAATGGGCAGAGAACCTGAATAGATATTTCTCCAAAGAGGACATTCAAATGGCTAGTAGACATATGAAAATATGCTCAATATCACTAATCATGAGAGATATGCAAACGAAAGCCACAATGAGATACCATCTCAGAACTCTCAGAATGCCTATCAGTATTAAATCAACATAGAACAAATGTTGGTGAAGATGTGGTGAATACGGAACCCTTGTGCACTGTTGGTGGGATTGCAAATAGGTTTAGCCTGTATGGAAAACATTATGTAATTTCCTCAAAAAATTAAAAATAGAACTATCATATGATCCAGCAATCCTACTTCTGTGTAGTTATCTGAATAATTTAAAAGACATATTTATCCCTATGTTCATGGCAGCATTATTTACAATAATCAGGATATGGAAGCAATCTTCATGTCCTTGATAGATGAGTGGATAAAGACGGGTGTTACATTTATATGGTGAAACAGTACATGGCCATTAAAAAAATGAAATACCATTCATGACAACATTGATGGACCTAGAGGGTATTATGCTCTCTGAAATAAGTCAGACAGAGGAAGACAAATTTTATAAGATTTCACTTATATGTGGAATATAAAGAAAAAAAAAAGAATATACAAATCAGAAACAGACTCATAGATAGAATAAACTGACGGTTATTAGATGGAAGGGGATTGGGGACTACACGAGAAAGTTGAAGGGATTAAGAATTACAGATTGGTAGTTACAAAAGAGTCATGGGGATGTAAAATACAGTATGGGGAATATAGTCAATAATATTGTAAAAATTATGTATAGGGTCAGGTGGGTAATAAACTTTATTGATGTTATTACTTTGTGAGGTATATAAATGTGTAATCACTATGTTGTGTTGTACAGCTGAAACAAATAAATAAATTAATAAATAGCCAGCCTAACATAACCCTTTTTCTTGTGGAAGAAAAAAAGGAGTTTTATGGAAAATAACCGTTCTTGGTTATCTGATCATAAATTCCTAATTGGGCAGGTCATGATGGATAGTCACACCCCAGGGATAGAAGTTCTTTACAAAAGGCTTATCTTTGTCTTAAGCCAGCCCTGCCCCTTGTTTCTGTGCATCTTGATTAACATATCTTTGAAATGCCTCTTTGGAGACTCTTCCTGTGGGGACAGAGTCCCAGAGAGCAGTTTCCAGGCTCTCGATCTCATGTGGAAAGGTGCTGGCTTGGGTAGTAGATGGCCATCAGCTGTGACTAGTTGGCCATCAGCTGTAACCAATTAGCCATTAACCACTAATATAACTGCTGTGGCTACTCTAGGAGGGTTGTTGGTTGGTTGGCAGAGAAGCTGACGGCAGACTGCGGATCGTGTGGTTCCTGCTTCCTGTGTCTCCAAGCCAGCCACCAGTGAGAAATAATGGTATGAACCCCATATACATAGCTTTGTTGTTGTTCCTTTTTGGCCTCACCATATCCTGCGTTCTTGTGCAGGTAGCAGGAACTGAGACCCCACATGACACTTCCTTTTAACATATAACTACTTTCAGCAGCATAAATAATCTTTACCATCCATTAACTCAATCCCTGACTTGGCTTCTTCTACTATCCTATAATCTTCCTTGCATGCCCTCCTTAATTTCAAATGCTTAAAAGAAACTGCTAAACTCTTATTCTGCAGAGCATTTCAGATCTTGCTTCTGGGCATATATCATCAATTTTGCTCAAATAAACCCTTTTACAAATTTTTCACAGGTTTGAACATTTCTTATGGTGACATGCCAAAGAGTTATATTTTGTGTTGGAAAATTCTGCTCCCCTTCAATACCTTGGTTAATCTCAGGGCCTCTAAAATTAGCTAGGTTCAGATTCGTGCTCTTCCACTCATTAGCTGTATAACATTGGGCAAGTCACTTGGCCTCTCTGTATCTCAGGCTATTTTATATAAGAACAAGGATAATAGTGATATTTACCTTATAGTGTTTTAGAGATAATACAAATATATAATATATGTAAAACAAAAACAAAACAAAACAAAAACGGTTGTATAGTGTCGTGCGGGAGACCCTGCTCACTGCACCATTTGTCATGAGAGGCGGCCTGCACATAAGAACACAGGATATGGCTAGGCCAAAAAGGAACACCCACGGAGCCATAGATAGGGGAGTCATACCACTGTAGTCTCACTGGAGGCTGGATCCACACGACCTGCAACCTGCTGTCCGCTTCTCTGCCTGCCAACCAACCGACTGACCAACCAACACAGTCATGGCAGTTATATCAGTGGCTAATTGGCTAACTGGTTATAGCTGACGGCCAACTAACCACAGCTGATGGCCATCTACTACCTGAGCCAGCACCTTTCCACGTGAGGCCAAGAGCCTGGAAACTGCTCTCTGGAACTCTGTTCCCCCAGAAGGATAAAGCAATGAGGTGAAAGGGCTATGTGGGTATATGGTAACACTTTCACACTCATTGTTTTCCTTTGCAATTCAGCGAACTGTACTGAATTGAAAATAAGTTCGTAAACAACCAAAGCAAAAAAATAAAAAAAATATATTCCTAAGAAAAGAATAAATTTAAAGGGACATAGCAATAAATAAATAAAATAAATATACTCACCACAAGATCTGTACAGAACTCTCTTCATAAACTTATGCATAAAAACTCACATTTGAAGAAACTGAAGAATGCTCCTCTGCATATTTTTACAGAATCTACCTCTAGGATGAGTTTTGTTCAGACATCAGTCCTTATGAATCTTTCTTTTTTTTTAAATTTATTTTTTAAATTTATTGGGGTGACAATTGTTAGTAAAATCACATAGATTTCAGGTGTACAGTTCTGTATTACATCATCTATAAATCCCATTGTGTGTTCACCACCCAGAGTCAATTCTCCTTCCATCACCATATATTTGATCCCCCTTACCCTCATCTCCCACCCCCCACGCCCCTTACCCTCTGGTAACCACTAAGCTATTGTCTGTGTCTATGAGTTTCTGTTTCTCATTTGTTTGTCTTGTTCTTTTGTTGCTTTTGGTTTATATACCACATATCAGTGAAATCATATAGTTCTCTGCTTTTTCTGTCTGACTTATTTCGCTTAGCATCACACTCTCAAGATCCATCCATGTTGTCACAAATGTTCCTATATCATCTTTTCTTACCGCCGAATAGTATTCCATTGTGTATATATACCACAACTTCTTTATCCATTCATCTATTGAAGGACGTTTTGGTTGTTTCCATGTCTTGGCCACCGTAAACAGAGCTGCAATGAACATTGGAGCACACGTGTCTTTATCTCTAAATGTTTTCAGATTTTTTGGGTAGATACCCAGGAGAGGGATTGCTGGGTCATATGGCAATTCTATTCGTAATTCTTTGAGGAACCTCCACACTGCCTTCCATAACGGCTGCACCAGTCTGCATTCCCACCAACAGTGTATGAGGGTTCCTTTTTCTCCACAGCCTCTCCAACATTTGTTACTATTTGTCTTGTTGATGATAGCCATTCTGACTGGGGTGAGGGGATATCTCATTGTGGTTTTTATTTGCAGTTCTCTGATGATTAGTGATGTTGAGCATTTTTCCATATGTCTATTTGCCTTTTGTATGTCCTCTTTGGAGAAATGTCTCTTCAGGTCCTCAACACGGAAAAAGTGCTTAATGAAATAGTTCAGGTGCCGGACAAGATGTCCAGGTTGGAAGCACTGGAAAATCGGGTCTGCCTGTTAGAAGAGGGATCCCACAGTGGAGACTCTGAGGCAGAGACGGAGGAAGCGAGTGGAGACAATGTAGCTCCCAACCCCCAAGCCTGACCAATCTTGAAGCAAAGGGTAAAATGTGAGCAACCTTTGGGCCCCAGAGGCATTGCTGCAGGCAATCCAGCTGTAACTGAGTTCACAACCTACACCCCTTATACTTCCACTGAGTTGCAGGAGCTGGGGAGACGGTACAGACAGCACCCTGGAGAGCCAGTCTTGGCTTGGCTATTATGTTTATGGGATGAGAGAGCAGGCAACATTCTCTGCCGCCCAGGCGAGATGGAAAAGCTAGCCTTCGTGACAGTGCATCCATCCCTGCGACAAAGGTTACAGAACTGCCATAGGTTGGCCAAGACTAGGGCAACCATTCTCTAATGGAGTGGCTCACTGCTGCAGTACACACAGTATGGGGACAGGCTGGCGAGCTGCCAGACACTGTGAGCAAATGGCAGTCATATATGGAACTTACTCAAATCATCCGTGAAATGGGCATGAGACATGCTATTTTAAACCCCAATATGTGGGGGCCGGATGACGAGACTTTTACAGCCAACATGAGAGATCTGGTTTTGGATACTGCACCTGCGAGTGCTTTTGGATGCTTGGTTGCCATTTTTACACCCTATGTGGGGCGGTGGATCCATGAAGTTACAATTGCCATGGCCACCCTAGGGATGTTGAATGCCAGAAGCAAAGGAAGATAAGACAGGAGGTCCGAGCAGTTGAGACCTGGAAGCCCAAATCAAAACTAAAGGGGCAAGGTCGCGGGCCTCAGAGAGTAACACGCACACAGATGTGGCATGCTCTCATGGCAGCAGAGGTCGCTCGGGTAAAAAAAGACCGACAACCCAATGCACTCGTATTGGAACTTTGGAAACAGTTGCTTCCGGAACAGCAATTCTGGAGAAGCCTAAAAAAAAAGTCTGGGAAAGCGCGACCCTTGTCCCTCCAGGACTTCATGCAGCTGCTTGAGGCTGACTCCTTTCAGCTTGATTAGGGGTAGGGCCAAGGTACCCGATCAGAGGGGACAAGCAGGGACCAGAGACCCCACGTGGAACTGTCCATACATTGGTCCCCTTGTAATGTGCAGAGTGTTTTGGCCCTAGTTTGGTGCAGACTGCAGTCTTGTTTATGGGAACCCAGAACTGTTCCCCGGACCAGAAATCTGCATTGATGGCTATGGGGGAAAGACTGTGACTGTGAAAGCTGTTTCCTTACCACTGGGTATAGGAAGGCTTCCCCCTCGTACCTACAAGGTTTATGTCTCCCCCGTTCCGGAGTATATTCTAGGAGTGGACGTGCTACATGGCCTCAGCTTACAGATGTCGGTAGGAGAGTTCCGTCTCCAGATCTGGGTGGTGAAAGCGGTGACACGCGGGCATGCTCACCACCCTCCTCAAGTGTTGCCACAGCCCTGGGGTGTGGTTACAGTGTGACACTACCGCCTGCAAGGAGGTCAGGAGGAGACTGGTCATACAATATTGGAATTGGAGAAGGCACATATTGTGAGGCCAATGCACAGTCCCTTTAACTCCCCAGTATGGCCTGTCAAGAAGCCAGATGGGACCTGGCAAATGACTGTGGACTATAGGGAGTTAAATAAGGTGACACCACCTTTGCATGCAGCACTACCTTCAATACACGATTTGATGGATCGTCTGACTGTCCGCCTGGGAACATATAACTATGTAGTGGACTTGGCCAATGCTTTTTTCTCCATTGACATTGCACCCGAGTGTCAAGAGCAGTTTACTTTTACTTTGGATGGGCAGCAGTGGACTTTTCAAGTCTTTCCGCAAGGATACTTGCACAGCCCCACTATTTGCCACGGGCTCGTGGCCCAAGATTTGGCACAGTGGGATCTCCCATCCTCTGTGGCCTTGTTTCGTTATGTTGATGACATTCTGTTAACCTCAGATTCTCTTTCTGATTTAGAGCAAGCAGTTCCCTCTCTTCTCCGCCACCTGAAGTCACACGGCTGGGCGGTGAATGAGGAAAAGGTCGAAGGCCCTGGCTTATCCGTCAAGTTTTTGGGTGTTGTGTGGTCGGGTAAGACAAAGGTTATACCTGAGGCAATCATTGATAAAATACAAGCCTTTCCCCGGCCGACCAAGGTCTCCCAACTGCAGACGTATTTGGGTCTGCTAGGATATTGGCGGGCGTTTGTACCCCATTTAGCACAAATGGCAAGGCCCTTGTACAATATGATAAAAAAGGGGGTCTCGTGGGATTGGACAGAGGATATAGAGCAAGCCTTCATTGCCACGAAATGGGCAGTGCAGCAGGCACAGGCTCTGCAAGTAGTGGACCCCAGCCGCCCATTTGAACTTGATGTTCACGTAACCTAAGAGGGGTACGGATGGGGCCTCTGGCAACGGCAGGAGCGTCTCTGGTTGCCAGTGGGATTTTGGTCCCAATTATGGAAAGGAGCGGAGGTTCGCTACTCTCTAATAGAGAAATAGCTGGATGCTGTGTATGCAGCCCTAGTGGCCACAGAAGCCATCACAGGAATGGCACGCGTGTTGGTTCGAACAACCTATCCTGTCCAGGAGTGGGTCCGTACATGGACCCAGAGACCCAAAACGGGGGTGGCACAGACCACCACCCTTGCCAAGTGGGGTGCCTACTTGGAGCAACGTAGCACCCTTAGTTCAAGCCCTTTGAGCACAGAGCTACAACATGTCCTGGGGCCTGTGGAGCTTGTAGCCCAGGCTGAGCCAAGTGCTCTGCCTAGAGGGGAGGACTTGGAGCCCTCGCCCTACAAAGAAGGACAGTCCCCAGTACCTGAGGATGCCTGGTTTACCGATGGTTCTAGCCGAGGGCTGCAGCTGTTTGGACGGCTATTGGTGTGCAGCCCAAAACAGACAACATTTGGTTTGATATTGTGATGGGCCAGAGTAGCCAGTAGGCTGAATTATGGGCTGTGTGGATGGTAATCAGCCACGAGCCTGGGCCCCTAGTTATTTGTACTGACAGCTGGGTGGTGTTCCGGGGCCTAACGTTGTGGCTCCCTACGTGGAAACACCAAAACTGGTTGGTAGGACACCGTGCACTTTAGGGTCAAGCCACGTGGCAGAACCTCTGAGACCTAGGGCAGAGAAAGGAGGTGACCCTAATGCATGTCACAGGTCACTGCCCCTTAGTGTTCCTAGGTAATGATGAAGCAGACGCCCTAGCACGGGTCCGATGGTTAGAATGGGCTCCTGCCACTGATGTGGCCGATTGGCTGCATAGAAAATTGCAGCATGCTGGAAGCCGAACCATGTGGCGGGTGAACACACGCTGGAGTCTGCCTTTGAAATGGCAGGAGATAGCAGATGCCTGCTATGATTGTGCCGTCTGTGCCCAGGACAGCCCCCAAAGGCGGAGTCTCCCCTGGGAGACACAGCAGATTATGCAATGGAGGGTGCCCCTCACTTGCTCGCAAGTGGATTACATTCGACTCCTGCCTCAGGCCCGCAATGTGATGTATGCGTTCACAGAAGTGGACACTGTTGCGGGGTTGATGTTTGCGTGGCTGTGTCTGGCTGTGGATCAGTGGCATACAGTGGTTGCTCTTACATGGCTGTGTGCCCTCTTTGGGCATCCCCAAGTCATTGAAAGTGACAGGGGTACCCATTTTAAGGGACAAGAAGTGCAACGCTAGGCTGCCAGCATGAATGTACAATGGTTGTTTCATACCCTGTATAACCCACAAGCAGCTGGCATAATTGAACGCTACAACAGCCTTTTGAAGCAAGGCCCCCAGGTGTCAAAACACCCTCCCACAATATGTGACTGGGCCTTGCATCTATGGGACATCTCGAGAATCCTGAATGAGAGACCACGGCAGGAAGGGCCTGCACCAGTAGAAGCTCTGCTACATCGAATGGCCGCTCCCATTCAATTACAAGTTACTACAAGTGAGACTCTGTTAAAGCCAGGCTACGGCAGAAATGGAAACATTTTGCTGCCAGTACCCACATGCTTGAAAGCAGGGGAACGGCAGCAACGGACCTGGCCCTGGCAGGTCAAAAGCCCCCACTGTCGATGGTTGGGCCTGATAGCCCCATGGGGGGCCGGTTTGACTCATGATTTGCAAGTGACGCCAGGGATGGTGGCTGAGTGACCACCGCAAGTGACTGTAGTATACGGAGGTCCCAATCCCGGGATGATGTTGCTGGGAACCTATGTGCTCTCACTATGGCCTATTATGGGGTCCCCTGTTCTATTACATGTTGAAACTACGCAAGAGATCCCAAGCACTGCCATAAAGGTCTGGTACCACAAACCGGGAAAGGTGCCAGTGGCAGTGACTCTCTTTTCCCAGGACAAAAAGCTAGCATGTATCCTCCCAGATGGAAGGGATTTGCCATTGTTGGTTCCTAAGACTAATGTTTCTTTTCATCCATAGGTGCCTGTAGGCTAATGTGACCCAGGGACCCTAGCGGAAGACGCTTGTTGCATAAATTGTGAGGCGAGACCCTGTAGGGGTGGAGTGTGGGGACAGAGTCCCAGAGAGCAGTTTCCAGACTCTTGGCCTCACATGGAAAGGTGCTGGCTCGGGTAGTAGATGGCCATCAGCTGTAACCAGTTAGCCAATTAGCCACTGATATAACTGCCGCAGCTGTGTTGGTTGGTCAGTTGTTTGGTTGGCAGGCAGAGAAGTGGACAACAGATTGCAGGTCGTGTGGATACAGCCTCCAGTGAGAGTATAGTGCCTCCAGTGAGACTATAGTGGTATGACTCCTGTACCTATGGTTCCGTGGGTGTTCCTTTTTGGCCTAGCCACATCCTGCGTTCTTATGTGGGGAGTGGGACTAGAGACCCTGCAGGCCGCCCCACACGACACCTTCTAAACAGGCACCACCCCAAAGTAAACCATGTAGCTCAAAAGCAATGATGAAAGAAGAGTGGTAATAGTGTGCTATAATATCCTAACACAAATGCTATCTTGAATGCTGTCATGCACGGTGTCATGCGGGATCTCAGCTCCCGCTCCCCAAATAAGAATGCAGGACATGGTGATGCCAAAAAGGAACACCCATGGAGCCATAGATAGGGGAGTCATACCACTATACTCTCTCTGGCAGCTGGGTTGGAGATACAGGAAGTTTGGAGACACAGGAAGCAGGAGCCACACTATCTGCAACCCACAGTCCGCTTCTCTGCCAACAAACCTCACTTGCTAACTACAATCCGCCTGTCTGCAATCTGCAACCCGCACTTGCTAGCTTAGCCATGGCAGTTATATCAGTGCTAATGGGTAACCAGTAACAGCTGATGGCCAACTAGTCACAGCTGATGACCATCTACTACTCAAGCCAACACCATTCCATGTAAGGCCAAGAGCCTGGAAACTGCTCTCTGGAACTCTGTCCCAACAAATGCTTTTCATGATCTGTTGTTATAAGGGCTGACATGATTGTGGGGGCAGAGCCCCAGAAAGTAGTTTCCAGGCTCTCGGCATCACATAGACAGGTGCTGGCTCAGGTAGTAAATGGCCATCAACTGTGATGGGATGGCCATCAGCTGTGGCTAGTTGGCTGTCAGCTGTAACCAGTGAGCCATTGGCCACTAATATAACTGCTGTGGCTATGCTAGCAGAGAAGGGAGAAAGAATGGGGGCTAGCAAGAAGATGGTGGCTGGGCTAGAAAGAGCGGATTGCAGAAAGGCGGATGCCGCCAGCGAGAATATAGTGGTATGACTCCCCTACCTATGGCTCCGTGGGTGTTCCTTTTTGGCCTTACCATATCCTGCGTTATGTGGGGAGCAGGAGCGAGACCCCGCAGGCCTCCCAGCACGACAAATGGTGCAGCGAGCAGGGTCGCCCTGCACAACAAATGGCGCAGCGAGCAGGGTATGGTGCCGTCCAAAGCTCTCCGAAGAGTGGTGGAGCAGTTTGTGTGTATGAACACTCAGTCTCTGGAAGACCAGGAGGAGCAGCTGCCGGAGAGCTGGACCCCCGTGGAGGGGTGGGAGGACGTGGACGGTTCTCCCACCAGCACAGGAAAAGCCATGCAGCTGCTGGAGAGATGGAGCCCCGTGGAGAGGTGGAAAGATGTGGACGGTTCCCCAACCAGCACAGGCCGGAGAAAGCGAAGGTCGTTGCAGTCCTGTGGGCCGGAGAAGTTCCTGCTCAGGCAGCCCGGATGCAGGACTTGTAGTCCAGGAGGTAACGCTTGCTGAGTCCTCCGTGGGAGATAAGGGTGAGGTCAAGGTCATCCCTCACCCCCAGACAGCCCTGGCGAATGACTATGGACTATGGGGAATTGCATTCCATTCCTAATTTAATGGACAGCTTGATTGTTTGTTTGGGAACATACCACCATGTAGTGGAACTGGGGGATATTTGCTTTTGTGTCTTGACTGGCCACCATTGAGAATATGTAAGCACCTTGATTGTGAGTCACTGTTGTTCCAGCAGGGCACCCCGAGAGGCACAGAGAGAGTGGCAGTGCCTTGAGAGCCCTGGCTGAGTCCAGGAAGTCTGGCTGAGCCCTGAAGATACCCTGGCTGTACCCAGGAAGTCGGGCTGTTCCCAGAGAGAGTGGCAGTGCCCTGAGAGCCCTGGCTGAGTCCAGGAAGTCTGGCAGAGCCCTGAAGATACCCTGGCTGTGACCAGGAAGTCGGGCTATTCCCAGAGAGAGTGGCAGTGCCCTGAGAGCCCTGGCTGTGTCCAGGAAGTGTGGCTGTGCCCACAGAGAGTGGCAGTGCCCTGAGAAATCCTAGCTGTGCCCGGGGAAACTAGTGGTACCCTAAGAAGTCCAGGAAGTCTGGCCGTGCCCAGAAGTACTGGTGGTGCCCTGAGAAACCCTGGCTGTGTCCGGGAAGACAGGTGGTACCCTGAGAAGTCCAGGAAGTCTGGACGTGCCCAGAAGCACTGTTGGTGCCCTGAGAAACCCTGGCTGTGTCCGGGAAGACAGGTGGTACCCTAAGAAGTCCAGGAAGTCTGGCCGTGCCCAGAAGCACTGGTGGTGCCCTGAGAAACCCTGGCTGTGTCCGGGAAGACAGGTGGTACCCTAAGAAGTCCAGGAAGTCTGGCCGTGCCCAGAAGCACTGGTGGTGCCCTGAGAAACCCTGGCTGTGCCCAGAGAGCCTGGCTATGTCCAGGATATTGCATTCACCCCCAGGCTCCTCGCACAGGTCCCCTCGCGGAAGACGCTTGTCGCGTAGATTGTGAGGCGAGAGCCTGTAGGGGTGGAGTGTGGGGGCAGAGCCCCAGAAAGTAGTTTCCAGGCTCTCGGCCTCACATAGACAGGTGCTGGCTCAGGTAGTAAATGGCCATCAACTGTGATGGGATGGCCATCAGCTGTGGCTAGTTGGCTGTCAGCTGTAACCAGTGAGCCATTGGCCACTAATATAACTGCTGTGGCTATGCTAGCAGAGAAGGGAGAAAGAATGGGGGCTAGCAAGAAGATGGTGGCTGGGCTAGAAAGAGCGGATTGCAGAAAGGCGGATGCCGCCAGCGAGAATATAGTGGTATGACTCCCCTACCTATGGCTCCGTGGGTGTTCCTTTTTGGCCTTACCATATCCTGCGTTATGTGGGGAGCGAGAGCAGAGACCCCGCAGGCCTCCCAGCACGACAAATGGTGCAGCGAGCAGGGTCTCCCGCATGACAATGATCCTGTGATGAACAAGGTAGCACTTTCAAAGTGGAGTCTGTGGAATGCAAGTTTGCTTGAGGTACTAATAAGTATTCCATAAAAATAAGCTTTTTCTCTTTTTTTTAGTGGACAAATACGCTTGGACCATCTGAGTTAGAGCTTTTCAAAAATATTTCTTTCATATTCTTTGGAACACATCTTCCAGAAGACTTGGGGAAATACTACATCAAGATTTTGATACTGCAAGGGTTCTTAACTTGTAGTATCAATTTTTTAACTGAAATTTTTATTAAGGCAATTGTAGATTCACGTGCAGTTTTACAGTACAGAAAAGTCTTGTGAAACCTTTATCAAGTTTCCCCCAATGTCAATATCTTGCAAAACTATAGTGCAATATCATAGCTAAGACATTAACATTTATGCAATCTACTGATCCTATTCAGATTTCCCCAATTTTATACTCATGTGCATGTGTTTGTGTGTGTATATGTCAATCTACATCCATTTTTATCACATATATAGTTTCAAGTATCTGGTATCCATGATTTTGTATAGGTAAATTATTAATCATTTTCATTATTTTGTTAATGAAATGTAGCACTTCCTTCAATTATCAATGTAAGAAAAAACAAACAAACCCAAAACCCACAGTTGTATTAGCTGTACCTGGCACTTTTTCATCCATATAAATCACATTTAGTTCTTCTAGATATCTCAAAATATGCTCATTATTACTGCAAAGTTAGAATAGTTATTAAACTTGCCAATAGATCTTGTTACTTAATGTTTTAATGAAGATATATTTTACTATATCACAATTTTTAAACAGTTTGATAAGTATATTTTAATACATTTAGGTTCTTTGTAACCCTATGTGTTTTATTTATTTAAGAGTATTATTTTGAGGAGAGTTTCATAAGCTTCACCAGACTGTTAAAAGGGTCTATGGCACAAAAAAGGGCAAGTACTTCTAGTGTAGTGTGGTAAAAACACAATGAAAAGAGAGATAAAAGAGGTTGTTTTGATTTCCAGCTCTACTGTTTATTACCTATACAGCTTCGACTACCAGTAGTATGTAAACTCTGAGACTTAGTTTCCTCAACCAGTAAAATGGAAGTGAGACTAATTGCAATGGTTCCCTTATAGATCTAAACCTCTCAGAATCTGTTATACAAAAGCAACAAAGACCTCTTTCTGCCATTTTATGAACTAGTTCAGATTCTATAAAAATAAATTTTTACTTTGAATTTTTAACGTTATTTGGATAACTTGGATTTTTTTTTATAGAAAGTAACTTCAGACCATTCATTCATTTGAAAATAATCTCTACTCACACCCCACATATAATGTGCACCTGGAGTTTTGGATGTACCCATGAAGATTAACAAGATTAATTGAATTAATAATTATTTGTTTCTTTGTGAACAATCGATAGACCAAACCAATCTTGGAAGGAATTGCTACATAGAGATGCAGAACAATTCACTCTGAGATCTGCCTGTGTGGTATGTGGATTATTTTGAGCTAAAGGCGACCAAGACCCTGCAGGCTCAAGAGAAACTTCTTTCCCCACTTAACTACCCACAATAATTTAAATTAGGGGCCTTGCCCAAAATAAGAATTATCACCAGAAATAACTTATTATGTCCTATCTATAGAGCAGAGAGCGTTATGTAAAAGAACTTGATAGAAGTTTGGTCGGCCTTGCATGCTAATGAAATTCCAACGTATCGCATAGGCAATGGGGAGCTGAGGAAAGAGTTTATGGTAGGGAATTAACATGGTTCTGTTTATATTTGGCTCAAATCAGTGGTGCTGGTGGGGATTGGAGAAGGTGATATTGGAGGCAGGGCGATAGAATGAATGATACCTAAAATAGATTTGTGAAGATAAGTGAAATGAATTAGGCTTATTTCTCCTGAAGAATGGATGGCTAAGAGGTGACTTGGTCACAGTCTTCCAATATACGATTTATAACGTGCAAGCTGTTGTCTAGTCTCTGATCACCGAGAAGAGGAAAAGGGAAAAGAAAATGATAAAAATGGAGAAACTTGAGTTGCTTACCAAGCAAACTGTATTGATCATCTGGGTGGTGATTTATATATAAAGTCTTTCTCTGAGATTTTCATGAGGAGAATAGCTTTTGTGGCTGCTTTATGACAGGCAGATAACAAATGACAGAGGGGTGTGGATGTAGGACTATTGAGATTGTTTCTTTTAAACATCTGTTGACAACTATTAGATGAAGGCAAGATTCAGTTGAGGGCTGCTAGTTTGTGCAAACTATGGTTTAGTCATTCACCTACTTTTAGGCAGGGATCTGAACCACTGAGATGCTCCCAAGAGGTCCCATTTTGAGAAGGTAGGTGATCAACCAAATAGCATGCATTTACTAAATGAGAATTTACTAAGTTCTGGGTAAAAATCAGAGATTTATCATGTAGTTTCTACTCTTTAGGAGCTTATCATATAGTTTGGAAAAACAAGACATATGAATGGGAAACTAACAATATAAAGGAGGATATAAGTTCAAAGATAACTTATGATTAGCCCGTAAACTTTTGTTAAGTCATATTAGGTGACATGCCACATTTAAAAATCTATGTGTTACTAGAAGTTTCCGTAATGATATCATTTCTGAGGAACTCAGGTCAACAGAAATGAATGCATTTTGGAATTTTTTTTCACCTTACAATTAAAACTGACTTATATAGTTCTTCTATGTAAAAGTATAAAAAGGTTAGAAATGAATAACAATGCCGCTAATTATATTTGATAATTCAAGAATGAAATTAACATTTACTCCAAATGTTATTCAGTTTGAGCACAAATGGTTTACAAATTTAGGAGAATCAAGTTGTCCTAGAATAAATAATAGCTAATAATTTGTTTATTGTTCTGAAATGAGCATTTATAATTCTTTATATTAATGCATGCCGAGGACAGGGAAGTATGATGGAAAGAGTATTGGACTGAAAATTAAGAATTTTTTTACAGTTTTAGCTCTGCCCCTATTAGTCCTATGATGGTTCTGATTAAAATACTGCTATAGTAACACCAATCTATTTTTCCCAAAGCATAACAAATTGGATAAAATCATAATTACTCTAAGCCTAACACAAATGTTGAGATTTGAAAGCTAAATGGAAATCATGATAAATGTAAAATAACATTGATGAATAGCCTAAACAAAATGGTAAATAAAATTGAGCTACCAAGAATGTTTGACATGATAAGTAATATGGCATTTGGCTGAGTAAAAGTGTTTGGATTATATGGCAAAATTGTGGGAGAAGGCCACAATAATATGAAAGAACTTGATTTCCCTTTCACATAGGAAGCAGAGCTTTAGAAGTGAGATGTACAAACCTCCTTAAGTGTCATAATTTCATAAAAGGTACACAAAAACAAGGAAAAAGGGGACTGGGATGAAAATATTTAGCAGGCATCTATTATTTGTGAAAACTTTTAGAATCCATTTACATAAGTTCTTTATTCTATGAAGACAGTAATATAGATCAGTGTTTCCTCCTGTCAGGTCATTATATTCACCTGGTACAGTTGTAAAAAAATACAGATTCCCTGCCATCAGTTTGCTTCCTAAATGATAACCAAAAAGAGAAAGCCTGATAATTTGCATCACTTACGTGTGACCCAGATGACTCTTATGATCAGGAAATTTTAGAAAATACCACTGTAAACTCACTGTTAACAAAGGACATACCCAGGGACTTATGGAAATTCTCAATATTGCAAATACCACTATAATCACTACAATTCCCCACATAAGAGTTCTAATTTGCTGGCTAAAAATCGCCACTTTCTTAGATCTTCTCATTTTCTCTTTCTCTTCATTTCTATCAACAAGACTAGCAGTTAGATCTTTTGGGGTTAGTTTGTCACTTAGAAATGAAAGCTTTATCTCTTTGAAGGGAATTTCTGAGTCCATGAGGAGAAGGGAACTATAAAGACACACAGATGCTAGGCATGCACTTCTCTGGGTAGATAAATGGAAACAGATATCTCATACGTATAAATGGTGATCTTATTTTTCATAAATTTGTAATCAATATTTGCTGAATGTTGAACAAAACGATGTGAAAGAGTGAGTTGACAATACGTTTGCCAAGTTGGCCGTCAGCATAGTCTTTCATGTAGTGAAATACTAAGTTGGAGGTTGTAAAACAGGAAAAATCATTCTCTGTGAGATCACTCTAACTTTCTTTAATGCAAAAAGGTGAATTCAACCAGGGACTCTGTGGGACCACTTTTAACATTTTCCTGGCTCAAATGAATTGGAATATGTGTCATTGATTAGAAAGTAGTTATGACTTTTAAAGGTGAGTGGACTTTGAAAGGGAGGAAAGTGGTAAGTGAGAGTTAGTGTGGTACACAGCATGCTTTTGAGGGAAATAATCCAAATTACCCTCATAGGATAATGGGTTCCTAGTTTATCAGTTACATTTATAGAAAGAAGCTGTGAGTCTGTCTAAAGTAGTCTCTCTGTGTACCCAAGGACACTATATATCCGTTGGTTTTTCCTTTATAGCACTTGCCATGCATATTTTATTGTTCACTCTTTGTTTGTTGTCTGTGTTGACTTTTCCCACCCCTGAAACAATATGAAAGCTCCATGAGAGTAGTTTTTAGTTGTTTTTGTTTGTTGCGATGAATCATCACCTCGTAGCAAAAAAGAAACACTTATTAAATATTTGTTGAATGCATGACTGTCCTGAAGACATCAATTTAGGATGATGCTGTGGCCAAAAGGTCAAGAAATTAATGAACATAATCATGGTGGATATTAAACATAAATAATACAATATTCTACTTTGTATAAAAAATTAAAGATTACCCCTATATCTAGAAGATGTGTTTGAGCTTGAGACATTCTAAATATAAGTAACAAGTAATCAGGATGATTAAGGAGCAAGATCTTCAACAGTAGACTATAAACAGTAGGCTTCCTTAATTTGAGAACATGAGGTGAGGGTTAGACATTTGTACAGGAAAAGACGAGTTTAGAACACTTCATTCAATCTCCATATTTAATATCTAGGGCTTACCCTTTGGAATTCCTTCATTCAATAGATGTGCATTGTGTAACAGGCTCTGTGCTAGATGCTGGAATTACTAAGATGACTAAGACAGAGTAGCACATAGGATAGGGAATAAAAGACTGACATGGGCACGTCAGGTAATGCTTTCTGGATAAGGTGATATCTATTAATATTTTGAATATTAAAATATGATTAGAAATTAACCAGGTGAAGAGAGTTTGGAACTAGGAAGAGAAGACAGTAGAACACGTGAGAAGGAAATAGAAGAAAGAAGGCATGTATGAGGGACTACACACAATTCAACACTGCTTGAATGTAGCATTTGATAAATGAATGAATGAAAAATGATATCTGCAAGGCCAACAGAGACAATCATGAGGAGCTTAAATAACATATTAAGGATTTTGAGCATTACTGTGTAGGAAATATCGGCATTAAACTATTTTTAAGCATGGTGCTTATATGTAGATTTTAAAACAGATTGGCTTGGAAGCTTTTTGGAAGATAATTTTAAAGGAGAATATATAAGAGTTTGTGAGAACAGTTAGGAAACTGTTGTACTTGTCTGGGCAAATGATGATGGTTGCCTTAGGTAATGGTAGTGTGGATGTTAAAGTGATGACAGGCCCAAGGAACATTAAGGAGATCATAGTAACCAAATAGATATGGGGGAGGGAAGGAGAGAGAGGACTCTTGGTGACTTTGAAATTTTCAGTTTTTGTGGTTGAGTAGATGATGACAATAGGTACCAAATAATTATAGAGGGAGCAGAGGATGGGATTTACGGATGAGTTCAGTTGTGGTATTAACGTTTCGGGAAGACATTTAGCATGCATTTCAGTACAAGTCTTACACCTGAATGAGCAATATAAGTTAGAGATATAGATGTAGGAGTTATGAGTATATAGGTAATGTTTGAGAACTTAAGCATGACTTTGATCATCTGGGGAAAGGTATAAAGTGAGAAGATAAGAGGAATGATGCAGACTCTGGGAAACATCAATATTTACTGAGCGAATGCAAGAATAGGGACACACACAAAAATAAGAATGATTGTTGATGTGCTAAATTAACTAGAGGAGTCTGGTATCCTGGACGTCAAGAGTGAAGAATTTCATGAAAGAGGGAGTGATTGTCGTTACCAAATACAGTAGACAGGGTCAGTAAAGAAAGGGTTGAAAAAAATCTTCTTTGAAGCTTACAGTTGGGAAAACATTTGTGACCCAACCAAGATCAGTTATGATATAGTGATGAGTATAGGATCCAGAATCCAGGAAATTGATGATTGAGTGGGAACCTAAGAGAGTAATATTTATCATTAATATAAGGATTTTCCTTTCCTTTCTTTTACATAGAGCAGGTAGAAGAGCACTGGGATTTGTAACTTCCACAACATGATGTAGATTTAAAAAAAAAATTCTTAAGTTTTTAAGATAATTTTGTGAGTTGCAGATCCATGAGATTTATTAATAAAAGAAAGGTTGTTTGTAGGAGCATCATTAACCAGTGATATGGATAGACGTAAAGGCATTTCTTATGTTTTTATTATAACACTCATTCATAGAACCATTTGTAATGTGGTCTGGATTCATACCAAATGGATTCTATCACTCATGGGTCTATTCACCCCCCTGACATACAAATACACTAGCAGAGATGAGAACATATGATTGTATTCTACTTTTTGTGTCAACTTAAAATGCAATCCAAGAAGGGTAATGTAATATTTTTAGCTCTCTGACAAAAAATAATGAGAGGCAAACAGAAGTAAGATGACAGGGGTAGAGTAGGAAATAAGTCTCCTGGGAAAGCTTGCCACTACAAATATGATCAATGATGACCTAAATAGGTGAATCAAAAGCAATAATATTCTATTAAACACATCTAAAATTAATTGTTAATTTTCATTAGTTATAGAAGGTCAATTCTTGAAGTAGAACATCTGGGAGGAGTGTTGCTTTCGTGGTATGTTGGCAGTTACTGTAGCATGTAAACAAAGTGTTTTTTTTTTAATTAAAGTTTATTGGGGTAATAATTGTTAGGTTTTTAAAAATATTATTTGTAATTTCAACTATCTGTAGGGTTTTCAGACAATGAGAAGCATTACAAATGGCATATCTGAAACTCCCTGAAACTATAATGATTATCTTGATCAGTCTAGGTCATGTAGGTGAACCTGTAGTGGCATGAATCATGACAGAGTTGTCACCTAGGATGGATGAATTTTTGAGGGGATGCCCCATCCCAGGATATGCTTCTCAGCTCTAGAGGTCAGATGTTCAATCAGGTACCCAAATGTTACCAATTTCTCAGACACTAGCTTATATTAGTTTAATTAAAAAGGGGTCATTTTCTAAAATCTGAGTGCTGGTTTATTAGTTTACAATGACAAGTACAACTGTCTAGCAGTCTGCAATACTTGGGTTGATGATCAGGGAGCATCTTCCATACTTGTAAGTTATACTGGAAGTCCAAATATTATCAGGAGATGAGAGGTGAAGGTGGAATGAGTACAACTAGAATTGATTGGATGATTTTCACAGAATTTTGCCATGGAAATCTCGTGGTCTGATGCCTCTGTCTCCATTACAGAGAAAGATCTGGCCAGGGGACTGGAATGTTCCCATGCATTGGTCAGAACACCCTCTACATTGTACAGGTTTTAACGCCAATTTCAATTTGTACTCTCTGATTCCTGCTTTCCTATGTTTCAAATTGTTCATTTTTCTTTGTTTGACTCATTTAAAAAATATGTTTAGGCTATCAAATAGGTTATAGGCAAGTGTGTTCTTGCTTTTGGACTGAAAGATATTTTCTCTTTTAGCATGACATTTGCATATATCTTATCACATCTATCATGTGTTGATTTTCTTAGTTTAGGTCTCAGAGTTCTGGGGAAATGTGTCATTGTAGGCAGTAAAGTGTACTGTTAGGAGCATGAGTTTTGTACTGAGACCAATCAAGGTATTAGTTCTGGCTTCCATACACTTGCTGTAGGTCCTTGTAAAAATTATTTAGCTTTCTTAAGCCCCAATTTACTTATTTTAAAAATGGAGGTAATACTGTTACTTAACTCACATGGCTGTGGTGATTATTGTATAAGATAAAGCACACAAAATATGCACAGCACCTAGCACATAGTAAGTACTAAAAAGTTACATATTATTTATTTCTGTATAAAAATCCCAGAAGAGAAACTTTTTATTGGCACTATCAGTATTGTTTATAATGCAACTATGCAAAAGATTATTGAAAAGATCATCAGTGAACAACTTTAGTTTTAGTTTAAATGGAATTACTTTTACTTTCACTTAATATGCAATGATGATTAGTGCCAATTTGGAAATTAGAGCTTGTAGTATTGATAATTGCTCCTCTTATACCCAAATACTTTTTTTTTAAATAGTAGCAAAACAGTGCTGCAACTTATAATATTTATTTAACGCTTTGCAAGTTGAACTGGTCAAAGCGTGAAAATGTTTTTATTTTCAGGCAAAGCTGTAATTTATCTGGTTACCTATATAGAGAGCTAGATAAACACACTGAGTGTGGCTTTTTAATATTTCAGGATCATACTGGAATTTTCTATTTTCTTTTATTTTTTTTATTACTGACCTAAGAAGATATTATTATTATTATTATTATTATTATTATTATTATTATTTAAATCATTTACCCTCATAATTATATCCTTTTAATATATGTTTTCACTTTTCTGTATATTCCAAGTGTAGTCCTAATTCTACTCACCAACAACTTTACTGTTTCTTCTTTCATATACAGAATATGTTTTGTTTCTGATCAAAGGCTGATAATGCCTTAAGCACCCAGAAGGCAGCATACATCCTGGAAATATCACAAATGCCAGTACACACATGGTGCCTCCTTGGTGGTGTCAGATGTGTAGCTCTAGCAAAGAGCATCCATGGAAATAGCTGAAATGTAGAAGGCAGGTAGGTGGGGAACCAGATGCCAGCTTCTAAAAACATAATGGAATGAAAACACAAGAAGCAGTTGTTACATGAATTGAGCAATATAATTCAACTGGATGTGGCAGAACAGGGTGACCTGCTACAATTCTTGGCCAAGCAGTCAATTGGTAAATGGCAGAGAAATATCTTTTGTCAATTTCAGGTTTGTTTTTCCCCTCACTGTCCTCATGTAGTTTCTACACATTTTTCAAATCCCAGATAAAGCCTCACTTTCTGCAGGAAGACTTATTTAATAGTAATAAGGATGAGATGATGGAAGTGACAATTAATTTATATGTTCTTATTTCATCCTTGCAACCACTCTTTGAGGATGTGGGTCTTCAGATCCTTTAAGAAACTTGGCAAGCCAGTTGTCCAAAGTAGTGTTGATGAATTTGAAACTTGTGGAGCATAAGGTGCCTATGGAAGAGCCAGGTGAAGGGTTCTAGGAAGTTGTTGGTTAGTTGAAACTGAAGTTTGAGACACACAACAGGACTGGATATAAAGTTTTTGGAGTATTTAATAATCAATGATGGTAGCTTAGAATAGAGAATAGATGGGATTACACAGAAAGAATATTTGGAATGAGGGAGATGGCCTGGAAAAAATAAGGGGTCTGAGGACAAAACTCAAGGGGACACCAGTATTTAAGGGGTGAATGGAAACATAGAAGGCAAAAAAGGGAACTGAGATGGAGCAGCCAGAAAGAAGAAAAATAGAGTTTGGTGTCATAGAATGAAAGGGAGGGTTGGATTTCAAAGAGGGAGTGGTCAATAGACTCAAAGACTATAGAAAGGTCAAGTTAGAAGAAACTTGGATTATTAGAGGGGAGAGGGTCACCCTTATGTGGTGCTCTTAGAATGTTTTCTGTAATTTTATGGATGGAAATTAAGGTACAGAAAATGTAGACAAAAACATTATGCAGCATGGAAGATGCTTGAACATGCTCATACCATAACTGGGAAGGAGTGAATAGAGAGGAAGAGGCTAAAATAGAGAAGAGTAGAGAGATTATGACTGGATTGAACAACCTGAGAATATGTGAGAGGCTGGGATCCAAATTACAGGTGAAAGGTAACTATAAAGTTGAGAAAATTCTGTGAGGACAAGAGAGGTGGGAATAATGAAGGAGGCTTGAGGATAAGATGAGGACTGAGAGGTAAAAGAGAAGGAGATGAGTAAAGAGCAGTTTCCTTCCCCCCATTCCACAGTGGAAATCTTCATTAATCAGCTTGTGGTGTCCTCTAGAAGCCCCCAGAAACATCTGAGAGCCAGCATCTTCACTATGAAGCACTTCTCCCATAAATACTGACAAACGTTGTCCATCAGAATCCTCCAGCTTGAAATGCTGAAATCTGAAATGTCCTTCCCTTGTTTTCACTGACTTACTTGGATCACTCATCCTTATTGTGGCCTCCTGTTCTTGATAGCTTCTTCCTGATAGCTTCCTATAACATCTTGGTCTGGCTTCCCTTTCTTCTGTATCCCCTCAGCCATCACATCAGTTCTCTTTCTAGTGCCCCTCACCAGCCTGCACTGAGAGGTTGAGCCCTGTAATTCCCTATAGCTGCCAGGCTCTCCCTTCACTCATGTACAGGGTATTGGCAGAAAACCCTTACATTACAGTGTAAGGGCAGAAAACTTTTCCCTTCTTCCCTTTTAGGTTCTTCAGCTGGTCAAATAATTAAATTGACATACAACGGGTCAGCAGGACAAAAAACAAAGTGTCGTGCGGGGCGGCCTGCGGGGTCTCTGCTCCCGCTCCCCACATAATGTAGGATATGGTGAGGCCAAAAAAGAACACCCACAGAGCCATAGGTAGGGGAGTCATACCACTATATTCTCACTGGTGGCTGGGTTGGAGAAACAGGAAACAGGGGCCATACAATTCTCAACCCTCATTGCTCCGCTTGCAGGCTCAGCCACCATCTTCTTGCTAGCCCCCATTCTTCTAGCAATCTCTGCTTGCCAGCCACAGCAGTTATATTAGTGGCTAATGGGTCACTGGTTACAGCTGATGGCCAACTAGCCACAGCTGATGGCCATCCAATCACAGTTGATGGCCATTTACTACCTGAGCCAGCACCTGTCTATGTGAGGCTGAGAGCCTGGAAACTGCACTCCTGGCTCTGTCCCCACACAAAGTTAATTCTGTATGTATGGGATCCCGATAAAAATATGAGACTCAAACAAGTGACTAAAGCAGATAGCTTTTATGTTTTTCAGACAAACAACCAAATAAACAAACAATATGTTTGTGAAGAATTGACAAGAAAAAGAGGTTTGGGGGTGTAAATTAGTGAAGCAGTAACAAGGATTTTTTTGTTTGATTTGTTTTGTTTTATACAGCCTTCTGAGCTGTAAATTCCCTATTTCTGGTGATAAGGATGTCTTCTACCCTCCTGATATAGGGAAAGTATCTTTCACATGGTAGGTTTATTTTCTGCTTTGAGGGAGACAAAGGAGGGTCAGTGTGTCCTTCTTGCAGTTGTTTCTTAAGTAACTTTAATTCAAAATAATCGATATGCCAAAGTGGCATAGTTTGGGGTGGCATATTTTGCTGTCCTTCACCTGGTTCCTACTGCTGACCCAAGGGCCAGCCTCACTGCCTATCCCAGAGCAGTAGTGTGAGCACAGCTTTCTCTGTTAACACTGTCCTGCCCTGTTTCTGGGTTTTGATAGACCCCAAGCTTGCAGCCTACTAAACCTCTCTAAACCTGGGGATCCTGAAACTCCAGTCTTCATCACTTCAATACCCTCCATTTCCCAGAAAATTTCTGACCTCCTCTTACCCACTTTTCTTTTTAGACCAGGACTGTGTATGCGTATGTGTTTGACAGTACCATCGCAGCCCCTGGGTGCGTGAGTGGCCACTATGAGTGTCTCCAAGAGATCCTCAGTGGCTCCTAGCGGTCGGTGCACACTGCACTACCCAGTGGAGCGATCCCACCTGTTAGCCCTGTAGGGGGCGACCTACCAAGGAAGGTGGATCCCAGCAGACATTGCGTGACTCGTCTCTGTGACGTGGTACGTCGTCTCCTGGGCGGGTTTGACGTGGTGAGGAAGTCTACTTTACTGTTTGCAAGGAAAATGAGGGAGTGAGGGATCTTCGTCCAAGAAGGAGGCCGGGACTGGGTTAGGACTGACTAAGGATTGAGCTAAGAGGTCAGGGGCGGACCTGTTGATGGCCGCGGCCTTAACCAGTGGTCGCAGCGGTGGTGGCGGTTTGCTGTGATTGCGGCAGCAGCAGAAGCGGCACCAGGGGTTTCATCGCCTGTATGGCAGTACGTTGACTAGGCCACGGCAGCCATGGCCGTGAACTTTGGGGAACACGCGAGTGGGTTCCGCCACAAAGAGGTGATCTGGTTCATCAACAATGAAATCCTTATGAATGGAGGCAGCTCGGATTTCTACATGACCTTCCGCTCACGGCCCTGGAACGAGGTAGAGGACGAGCTTCGGGCTATCCTGGCTGACCCTCAGGTGCCTCGAGCCCTCAAGAGGGCCTGCACCTGGAGTGCGCTGGCCTTGAGTGTGCGTGTGGGTGCGAGGCAGCGAGAGCAGCAGGTGCCTGGTGTCCAGTTCCTGCGGGAACAGGTGGAAGAGCGTGAGGTGACTTCCCGGGCTCTGGCTTCCCAGCTGCAGTGGCTGCGCGTGGAGTGTGACGAGGTGGCCTCACAGCTACGATGCACAAAGGCTGCCCTGCGCCAGGCAATAGATGAGCGCGAAGTGTTGCGTGGGCGACTGCTCCACGTAGAGAGGTTGGCTCAGGCTGATCCGCCGCCTCAGGAGGTTGTGCTTGTGCCGGGAGCCCAGCAGCTTGGGGCTGCAGCATTGCCCATGCATACGGAGGAGCAAGGCAATATGGTGACCACAGGGGTGCAGGGCATGCCACATTTGGAGACTCAGATGGCAGCCCCGGCAGCTGTGCTTTACATGCCAGGACCCCCGAGTCCCTGGGCCCAGACCATGCAACCCCCTCTGCCAATGCCAGGGCCACATCCATTTCCATTCCATGCCTCACTCCCAATGGGATTTACATACTCGACACCTCTACCACCCTCAGCAGTCCGGAAAGCAGAAGCAGCAGCAGAAACAGCAGTTGCACCACAGATGCCTCCTCCAGGGATCTGCCCACCTGGTATGTGGGCTGCAGTGGAGGCCCAGGAGGAGATGGCCCTGCTGTGTGACCAGAGGTGCTATTGCCAGGGAGAATATTCTGAGATTCTCCAAGCAGGATGGCACCTAGGGGACACCACAAGCCAGAGCCAAGAGGAAGGTCCTGTGTTTCCCCAGGAAATAACCTCCCTCTATGACATCAGGAGCCACAGCCAGAAGGAATGTCCAGTGATGTTCCAGGACAAGTACCCCCTGGGGAACAGCGAGAGCCATAGCCAACAAAAAAGACCAGTGATGTCCCAGAAGAAGTATTACCTGGGGAAAAGCAAGAGCCATAGCCAAGAAGAAAGTCCAGTGATGTCTCAGAAGTATTCCCTGGGGAACAGCAAAAGTCACAGCCAAGAAGAACGTCCAGTGATTCTCCAGAAGAAGTACCCCCTGGGGAACAGCAAGAGCCATAGCCAAGAAGTAGGTCCAGAGAGTTTCCAGGAGACGTCGCTGCGTGGGGGTAGCAAGAGCAGTAGTGTGAGCAAAAGCTCAAAGAAACAGCAGCCTCAGGGGAAGAAGGCCAAGCAACCAAAAGGGAAAAGAGCCTCAGAATCCCAGTATCAGGAAATGTCTGCCTGTTATAATCCAAAGAATTGGAACTGTCCATGGTGTAAAGGGTTCAATTTTTCATGGCGCAAGGCCTGCTATAGATGCAAGAAAGTCAATATGGTAGTTGAGAGTGGAGACCTGGACCCAGGACAAACTCACTAATTCCAGGATGGTAAGTAAGAAATACTACAAAGAAAAACCAATTTCCTAAGCCTCATCCCTTTGTGATAAAAAAGTAACTCATTTACTTCATAGAAAATTTGAAACCAAAATTATTATAGAGAAAATTAAAATAGTCCATTATCCCATTACCTAAACTAAACTTTTTATCATTGTGAATACACATACACAAATGAATAAGGATTTATATTATTTTTTAAAAACATTTAATTAAATTTATTTAAATTTATTGGAGTAACATTGGTTAATAATCTTTTGTATTAACTTGAACAAAGAGGGATTGCTTTTGAGTCTCAGTATTTTTTAAAGGTTTTTATTAAAATATAGCTAACATACAATAATATATTAGTTTTAGGTGTATACCATAGTTATTCAACATTTATACGTATTAAGAAGTGATCATCATGATAAGTCCAGCAACCACGATAAGCACCATGTTATCACATTATTATTGACCATATTCCCTGTGCCGTACATTACATCTCCATGACTTATTTTATACTGAAATTTTAAACCTCTTATTGCCTTCACCTTCCCCCGCCCCATTTAAAAAAATTACAGAGGGCATTCAATATTATTTTATATTAATTTCAGGTGTACAGAATAGTGGTTAGACATTTATATAATTTAAGAAGTGATCCCCCTGACTAATCTAGTATCCACCTGGCATTATACATAGTTATTACCATATTATTGACTATATTTCCTACGCTTCAATTTACATCCCTATGAATAATTTGTAGCTAGCAATTTTTGTTTCTTCATCCCCTCACCTTTTTCACCCTGTTCCCCAACCCCCTCCCATCTATCATCCTGATAAATCTAGTACCCATCTGACACCATACATAGTTATTACAATACTATTGACTATATTCCTCATATTAAAGCCTACATCCCCATGATTACCATGTAACAACCAATTTGTACTTCTTAATCCCTTCCCCTTTAACAGCCGCCAACCTCCCATCTGACAACCATAAAAATGTTCTCTGTATCTATGAGTTGATTTCGGTTTTGTTTGTTTAGTTCTTTAGATTTCACATATAAGTGAAATCACATTATATCTGTCTTTCTGTGTCTGACATACTCCACTCAGCACGACATCCTCCAGGTCCATCCACACTGCTCCATATGTCAAGAACCCATTCCCTTACATGCTGAGCAGTATTCCATTGTATATACCACGTTTCCCCAAAAATAAGACCTAACCAGAAAATAAGCCCTAGCATGATTTTTCAGGATGACATCCCTTGAATATAAGCCCTAATGCGTCTTTTGTAGAAAAAAATTAATATAAGACCCAGTCTTATTTTCAGGGAAACATGGTATGTACCACCTACGTTTTACCCATTCATTCATTATTTCATCGATTTCATCGATGGACAACCATATTGCCTACATATCTTGGCTATTGTAAATAATGCCCCAATGAACATATGGATGCACACAAGCACTCTTTAAGTTGTGTTTTGGGTTTCTTTGGATAAATACCCAGAAGTGGGATCACTGAGTCTTTCTTTGTCTCTTGTTACAGCCTTTGTATTAAAATCTATTTTGTCTGATTATGTGTATATATATATATATATATATATATATATATATATATATATATATATACCTATATATAAAAACACATATATAACATTATATATATATATATATATTTATATCCCAGCTTTTTGTTTGTTTGCATTTTCGTGAAATACGTTTTCCCAATCCTTTTTGTTTCAGAAACTCTGTGTCTTTGGAACTGAAATTAGTTTCTTGTAGGCAGCATATGTAAGGGTCTTGTTTTCTTATTCATAAAGCTATGAATGTCTTTTGATTGAAACATTTAGTCCATTTACATTTAAAGTAATTATTGATAGATATGTAGTATTTCCATTTTATTATTCATATTTTCTTTCCTTAGCAACTTTCTTTTCTTAATTTAAGGTTTATTGGGGTGATAATTGTTAGTAAAGTTACATAGATTTCAGGTGTACAGTTCTGTTTTACATCTATAAATCCCATTGTGTGTTCACCACCCACAGTCGGTTCTCCTTCCATCACCATATATTTGATCCCTTTACCCTCATATACCACCCAACTCCCCCCTTACCCTCTGGTAACCATTAACTGTTGTCTTTGTCTATGAGTTTTTGTTTCTCATTTGTTTATCTTGTTTTTGTTGTTTGTGGTTCAGATACCACATATCACTGAAATCATATGGTTCTCTGCTTTTTCTGTCTGACTTATTTCGCTTAGCATTATATTCTCAAGATCCATCCATGTTGTCACAACTGTACCTATATCATCTTTTCATACCACCGAATAGTATTCCATTGTGTATATATACCACAACTTCTTTATCCATTCATCTATGGAAGGACATTTTGGTTATTTCCATGTCTTGGCCACCGTAAATAAAGCTGCAGTGAACATTGGAGCACACTTGTCTTTATGTATAAATGTTTTCAGATTTTTTGGGTAGATACCCAGGAGAGGGATTGCTGGGTCATATGGTAATTCTATTCTCCTAATTTTTTGAGGAACCTTCACACTGCCTTCCATAATGGCTGCACCAGTTTGCATTCCCACCAACAGTGTATGAGGGTTCCTTTTTCTCCACAGACTCTCCAACACTTCTTAATATTTGACTTGTTGATGATAGCCATTCTAACTGGGGTGAGGTGATATCTCATAGTGGTTTTCATTTGCATTTCTCTGATGATTAGTGATGTTGAGCATTTTTTTCATATGTCTATTTGCCATTTGTATGTCCTCTTTGGAGAAATGTCCCTTCAGGTCCTCTACCCACTTTTCAATTGGATTTTTTTTGTGTGTGTGTGGAGTTGCATGAGTTCTTTGTATATTTTGGGTATTAGCCCCTTATCAGAGGCACTGTTTGCAAAAATATTCTCCCATTCAGTTGGTTGCCTCATTATTTTGTCGATGTTTTCTTTTGCTATGCAGAAGCTTTTAAGTTTAATACAATCCCATTAATTTATTTTAACTTTTACTTCCTTTACCTTTGGCATCAAATTCACGAGATGCTCTTTGAACCCAAGGTCCATAAGTTTAGTACCTATGTTTTCTACTATGCAGTTTATTGTTTCAGGTCTGATACTTAGGTCTTTGATCCACTTTGAATTAATCTTGGTACATGGTGACAGATAGCAGTCCAGTTTCATTCTTTTGCATGTGGCTTTCCACTTCACCCAACACCATTTATTGAAGAGGTTGTCTTTTCTCCATTGTATGTTTTTTGCTTCTTTGTCAAAAATTACCTGTGCATATTTATATGGTTTTCTTTCTGGGTTCTCAATTCCATTCCATTGGTCTATGTGTCTGTTTTACTGTTTTGATTGTTGTTGCCCTGTAGTACAAACGAAAGTCAGGGAGTGTGACACCTGCAGCATTGCTCTTTTTTTCTTAAGATTGCTTTGGCTATTCGGGGTCTTTGTGGTTCCAAACAAATCTGATGATTTTTTATTCTGTTTCTTTAAAAAATGCCATTGGGATTTTGATGGGGATTGCATTAAATCTGTATATTGCTTTGGGTAATATGGCCATTTTAACTATGTTGATTCTTCCAATCCATGAGCACGGACTGTCTTTCCATTTCTTTGTGTCTTCTTCAATTTCTTTTAAAAATGTCTTATAGTTTTGAGCTTATAGTCCTTTCACAGCCTTGTTTAAGTTTATTCCTAGATATTTTATTCTTTTTCCTGCAATTGAAAAGGAATTGTTTATTTTTATTTTTTCTGAGATTTCACTGTTAGTGTATAGGAATACAATGGACTTTAGTATGTGGATTTTATAGCTGGCAACTTTACTATATTCGTTGATTGTTTCTAATAGCTTTCTGGTGGAGTCTTTAGGATTTTCTATATATAGCATCATGTCATCTGCAAAGAGTGACAACTTAACTTCTTCATTTGCAATTTGGATGTCTCTTATTTCTTTATCTTGCTGAGTGAGGACTTCCAACAATATTTTGAAAAGCAGAGGTGATAGGGGACAGCCCTGTCGTGTTCCTGAACATAGTAGAGCAAAGTGTTTCAGTTTTTTACCATTAATTATGAGATTAGCTGAGGGTTTGTCATATATGGCCTTTATTATGTTAAGGTATTTTCCTTCTATACCTATTTTATTAAGTGTTTTAATCATAAATGGATGTTGTATCTTGTCAAATGCTTTTTCTGCATCAATTGATATAATCATATGATTTTTGTCCTTTATTTTGTTTATGTGATGTATCACATTGATGGATTTGCGGATGTTGAACCATCCTTGTGCCCCGGGGATGAACCCCACTTGGTCGTGATGAATAATCTTTTTAATGCATTGTTGTATTCGATTTGCTAGAATTTTATTTAGGATTTTTGCATCTGTATTCATCAGAGATATTGGTCTGTAGTTTTCTTTTTGTGTTGTCCTTACCAGGTTTTGGTATCAGGGTAATGTTGGCCTCATAAAATGAGTTAGGGAGTACTGTCTCTTCTTCAATTTTTTGGAAGAGTTTGAGCAGGATTGGTATTAGATCCTCTTTGAAGGTTTGGTAGAATTCACTAGTGAAGCCATCTGGTCCCGGACTTTTGCTTTTGGGAAGGTTTTGGATGACTGATTCAATTTCGTTACTGGTGATTGGTCTGTTTAGATTTTCCAGTTCTTCATGGTTCAGCCTTGGAAGGCTATATGTTTCTAAGAACTTGTCCATTTTTTCTAGGTTTTTGAATTTGGTGGCATATAGTCCCTCATAGTATTCTTGGATGATCCTTTGTATTTCTGTGCCATCCGTGATAACTTCCCCTTATTCATTTCTGATTTTATTTATTAGTGTCTTCTCTCTTTTTATCTTAGTGAGTCTAACCAAGGGTTTGTCAATTTTGTTAATCTTTTCGAAGAACCACAGCTTTGTCACATTGTTTTTTCTATTGTCTTTTTGTTCTCTATTTAATTTAGTTCAGTTCTGATTTTTATTATTTCCTTTCTTCTGCTGACATTGGGTTTCATTTGTTCCTTTTCTAGTTCTTTATGGTGTAACATGAAGTTATTTATTTGGTTTTTTTCTTGTTTCTTCAGATAGCCCTGTAATGATATAAATTTCCTCTTAAAACTACTTTTGATGCATCCCAAAAATTTTGGTAGGATGTATTTTCATTCTCATTTGTTTCTATGTATCTTTTGATCTCTCCTCTAATTCCTTTTTGACCCAGTCGTTTTTTAAATGTATGTTGTTTAATCTGCATGTATTTGTGTTTTTTTCCTGCTTTCTTTTTGCAGTTGATATCCAATTTCAAAGCCTTGTGATCAGAGAATATGCTTGGTATGATTTCAGTCTTCTTAAATTTGCTGAGGTTAGTTTTATGTCCCAGTATATGGTCTATCCTTGAGAATGTTCCATGTACACTAGAAAAAAATGTATAGTCTGATGTTTTAGGATGAAGTGCACTGTAAATGTCAATTATGTCCATTTTATCTAATGTGTCATTTAGGGCTGTTATTTCCTTATTTATTTTCTGTTTGGATGATCTATCCATAGCTGTTAATGATGTGTTTAAGTCCCCTAGTATAATTGTGTTTTGGTCAATTTCTCCCTTTAGTTCTGTTAGTAGTTGCTTGGTATATTTTGGCACGCCCTGATTGGGGGCATAAATATTGATGACTGTTATGTCTTCTTGTTTTATAGTCCCCTTTACCATTATGAAATGTCCATCTTTGTCTCTTGTTACCTTTTTCACCCTGAAGTCTGTTTCATCTTATATTAATATAGCTACACCTGATTTTCCCTGGATACCATTTGCTTGGAATGTCAATTTCCACCCTTTCTCTTTGAGTCTATGCTTGTCTTTGTAGCAGAGATATGTCTCTTGGAGACAGCGTATGGTTGGGGTTAGTTTTTTTTTATCCAATCTGCTACTCTGTGCCTTTTTATTGTTAAGTTTAGTCCATTTACATTTAGGGTGATTATTGATATGTGAGGATTCTATCATTCTATCTTTAGTTGTCTGGTAAGATTGTGTCTCCATTGTTTGTTTGCCTTTTTGTTGTTGTCTATTATTTGTCTATGGTGGTATTCTATGATTTTTCCCTGTGTTTCTTCTTTTATTACAGTATGCATTTCTGTTCTGGATGTTTTTTGCATGGTACCATTAAGTTTATGTAAAAGAAAGTTTGATATTTAGAGTATTCCATTTTCTTCAGCATGCTTACTTTCTCCATTCTAATATTCCGGTTCAAGCCTTTATTCTCCCCCTTTTTATGTTTTGGTTGCCACAAATTGTCCCTATTGATGGTGGTCAGATAGCCTCCTTTAGTATTTCTTGTAGTGCAGGTCGTGTATTAGAAAATTCCCTCAGCTTCTCTATGTCTGGAAAGGTCTTTATTCCTCCTTCATATCTAAAGGACATCTTTGCTGGAAATATGATTCTTGGCTATAATTTCTCTCTTTCCCTAGTTTGAATATTTGGTTCCACTGTCTACTGACTTTTAGAGTTTCTGCTGAAAAATCTGATGATAATCTAAGGGCTTTCCTTTGTAGGTTACCATCTTCTTTTCCCTGGCTGCCTGGAGGATTCTTTCTTTGTTTTTGATTTTTGACAGCTTCAATACAATGTGCATGGAGAAGGCCTGTTGGGGTTCAGGTAATTAGGTGTTCTATTTGATTCTTGGATTCGAGGATCCAGTTCTTTCCACAAGTTTGGGAAGTTCTCATTGACCTTTTGTTTGCATGTACTCTTTGTTCCTTTCTCCCTTTCTTCTCCTTCTGGTATGCCCATTATTCTTATATTGCTCTTTCTGATGGAGTCAGAAAGTTCTTGTAGAGTTCTTTCATTTATTTTAAGTCTCAAGTGTCTTTTTTCTTCCATCCGCGTCATTTACAGGTTTCTATCTTCGATGTCACTGGTTTTTTCCTCCATCTGGTGAACTCTACTACCTAAGCTGGCTATTTCGTTCTTCATTTCTTCTATTGAGTTCTTAATCTCCAGAAATTCTGTTTGGTTCTTTTTAAAAATTTCTGTCAGTTTGGTAAAATGTTCATATTGTTCTTTGATTGTCTTTCTGAGTTCATTAAACTGCCTTTCTGTGTTTTCCTGCATTTCGTTGAGTTTTTTCAGAACTGCAGTCTTGAATTTTCTGTCATTTAAGTCACATATTTCTGTATCTTTAAGTTCCTTTTCTGGAGACTTTTTACTTTCTTTCTGAGCTGTCTTGTTGCCTTGGTTATTCTTGGCAATTAATGATTTATTATTTCTCTTCCTAGGTATCTACAGGAGTGTATTCTTCAACAGGTTGATAGGAAGAGGTCTTCCTTTTGTTTTCCAGTGCGTGTTGGTGGAATGTTTTATTTCTCTCCAACTTCAGCATTTTTTTCTCTCTCACACTGTAGTGTTATGTTTTCTCTGCACTATTACAGCTTCTAACAGAATGGGGGGATTCCCTGGAAGGCATGTTTCTCCTCTGTTAGCAGTTCACCTGGGTCGTAGGGCGCCATGTCCCTGTGGGGATGTGGAGAGCTTTTGACATTCCACAGCTCTTCCTGCACCAGATTCAGAGCCCATGTGTTTCAGTAGTTTTGTTTACTCCTTTTGGGATCCATCCAGCTAAGTTGGGATAGGATAAGTTTGTGAGAGGTGGCCTAGAGCAATAGTAGTGACCACCGCCACAGCCAGTCCTACCTCCACAGCTCCCTCCCCTTTGCCGGAACTAGTTGGGCTGCAAATCTGTGTCTGCAGACCACCGTTCTCAGAACTGCAAATATTCTGTTCTTTTAATCTGACGGTTCTTCTGTTCCGCTCTTAGCACTGGGCGGGGGGTGGGCGGGCGAGCTCTGGGAGGTTAGAGAGGGAGCAGCTATTCTCAGTGCCTAAGGCTTCCGTTCTCTGTTCTCAGTGCCTAACACTTCCGTTCTCTATTTGGCAGTGAGGGTTTAAACCACTGTTTTCAGCCTTCTTCCCTTAGTCTTTGCTCTGAGGTCTCTACCGTGAGCGTTGGGTTCAGCCATGTTACATACTGTCCCCTCAGCCCAGTTAGCCATAAACTGAGCTGTAGCGTTGCTAGTTCTTCTGTCTCCCGCAGCTGCGGTAGTTCTGGGATGCATTGAGCTCAGAACACTGAGCTAGGTCTGCGACGGGTGCCCGCGCAGCCCTGTCTCCACACTTCTCCCTTTCCTCCTCCCCTGCTCACGCAATTTGCCCCCTTTAGGTGAATTTAGTAGGGAGTCTCTTCATCTTGCTTGTCTGCTGTGCAGGGAGTCCTTTGTGGAGTTATAGTTGTTCAATTTGTTGCAAATTCCGGGGGAGATTTCCAGAAGCTAACCTCACACTGCCATTTTGATGACACCTTATTCATATTTTGATCTTTGTTTTTTTTTTTTTTTAATCTTAATGAAATCCCTCTAACTTTCCTTTTAACAGTGGCTTGGTGGTCATGAACTCCTTTAGCGTTCTCTTGTCTGGGAAGCTGTTTACCTGTCCTTGGATTCTAAATAATAGCTTTGCTGGGAAGAGTGTAATCTTGGTTGTAGGTCCTTCATTTTCCTAACTTTGAATATTTCGTGCCAATCCTTTCTGGCCTGCAAAGTTTCTGTTGCGAAATAAGTTGATTGTCTTGTGGGAACTCCCTTGTAAATAATTAACTACTATTCTCTTGTTACTTCTAAGATTCTTTCTTTGTCTTTAATCTTTGGCATTTTAATTATGTGTCTTGGTGTGGACCTCTTTGCGTTTATTTTCTGGGGGGACTCTGCTTTTTCTGGGCTTGTACGTTTATTTCCTTCATCAGGTTAGGAAAGTTTTCAGTCATTTCTTCAAATAGATTTTCAATTCCTTGCTCTCTCTCCTTCTGGTATCCCTAAGATGCGAATGTTGGTGGACTTGATGTTGTCATAGAGGCCCCTTAAACTATCTTCATTTTTTTGGATTGTTTTTTTCTAGTTGTTGTTCTGATTGGGTGTTTTTTGGTACCTTATCTTCCAAATTGCATATTTGATCCTTTGCTTCATTGAACTGACTGTTGGTTCCTTCAAGTGTACTGTTCATTTCAGTTATTGTATTCTTCATTTCTGACTGGTTCCTTTTGTTTTCTGTATCCAGTTTTATATTTCCAATCTCCTTGTTGAATTTCTCCCTGAGAACATTGAGCATCCTGATAGCCAGTGTTTTGAACTCTGCATCTGGTAGATTGCTTGTCTTCATTTTGGTTAGTTTATTCTGGGGCTTTGTTCTGTTCTTCTGTTTGGGGCATATTTCTTTGTCTCCCCACTTTGGCTTCCTCCTTGTGTTTGTTTCTATGTATTAGGTAAGGCTGCTATATCTCCTGGTCTTAGTAGAGTGGCCTTATGTGTAGATATCCTGTAAGTCCCAGTGGTGTAGTCTCTCTGGTTACCAGGGCTGGGTGCTCCAGGGGTGTTCCTTGTGTGGGTTGTGTTTACCCTGCTGTTGTAGTTGAGCCTTGGTTGCTGTTTTCACATTAGTCGGAGGGAATGAACATTGGGCTGATTGGTTGTGGGGACTGGCTGTGACTACAGTGGAGGAGCTGTTGTGTAGATGCTGACCCTACAGAATTGGATTCACTTTAGTAGGGCTCTGGTGGATGCCCAGTGTGATCTTTGGATTTGTCCTCTTTGGCAGTGGCCGGGTGATGCTCCAGCTTTGTATGAAGCTGGCCATTGGGCATTTCAGCCTCACGGCCTCTTTGGAGGGGCCCTACCACAGGCTAGGTTCAGCTGCAGCTTGTGCCTTGCCTGGGACATGAGCTACAAAGCAATTTGAAGATGGCCATCTCCTGCACTGGGCTTGTAGTGCCCCAGTGCTGGAACTCACAAGAAGTGAGTTAGTCAGTCAGTAAGTCCATGAGTGGGCCCTTTCATAGGAGTGCAGGGGACTGCAGTCAACGTTATGTCACTCAGCCACAATCTCCATTGGATTTCACAGCCAGAATTTATGGGAATTTCTCTCCCTGACACTGAAACCCTGGGTTAGGGAGCCTGGTATGGTGCTGGGAGCCTTCCCTCCTCTGGGGCAGATCTCCACAGCGTGATGTATTTCTCGATTTTTTTAAATTAGTTTCAGGTGTACAAAACAATGTAATAGTTCGACATTTACACCTCTCACAAAGTGATAAACCCTCTCCGCCAACCTACTGTGTTTCCCCAAAAATAAGACCTAGCCCTACAATCAGCTCTAATGCGTCTTTTGGAGCAAAAATTAATGTAAGACCCTGTATTATATATTGTGTTGTGTTGTATTGTACTGTACTGTACTGTACTGTATTGTAAATACCAGGTCTTATAGTAAAATAAGACCGGGTCTTATATTAATTTTGGCTCCAAAAGATGCATTAGAACCGATTGTCCGGCTAGGTCTTATGTTCAGTGAAACACAGTACTACTCCTCTGACATCATATATAGCTGTTACAATTCCATTGATTCTATTCCCTATGCTGTACTCCACATCCTGTGAATATACGTGTGTGTGTGTGTGTGTGTGTGTGTGTGTGTGTGTGTGTGTGTGTAAAATTATAGTTGACATTTAGTATTATATAATTTCAGTTTCAGGTGTCTCTCTCAATTTTTAATGATCACATGGGTGTATGGGATCAGTCCGTTCTGCTTCTTTGCCTCTCCCACCAGTCTCAAGGTGGCTTCTTCTGTATGTTTGTAGTTGTAGGGCTTTGGTTCAACTAGACTTGAGGTGATTCTCAATGATGATTGTTCTGTAGTTTAGTTGTAATTTTGATGTGGCCATGAGAGGAGGTAAACACAGCATTTACCTACTCTGCCATCTTTACCAGAAATCAGCCGAGTCTCAGTGTTTTTTGTTAGTATTTTTCCATGTGTATTGATCAGAGATATTGATCTGTAGTTTCTGAGTGTGTGTCATCCTTACCAGATTTTGGTATCGGAGTAATGTTGGCCCCATAAAATGAATTAGGAATTATTGCCTCTTTAATTTTTGGAAGAGTTTGAGAAGTATAGGTATTAAATCATCTTTGAATGTTAAGTGGAATTTTCTAGTGAAGCTATCTGGTCCTGGACTTTTACTTTTTGGGAGGTTTTTTTATTACTGTTTCAATTTTTTTACTGTTGATCGGCCTATTTAGATTTTCCAGGTCTTCGTGATTTAGTCTAGGAGGGTTCTGTATTTCTAAGAACATATCCATTTCTTCTAGGTTATTGAATTTGGTGTCAGATAGCCTTTCATAGTATACTTGTATGATCCTTTGTATTTCTTTGTTACTCATAACTTTTATTTCATTTCTGATTTTATTTATGTGTTTGTTTTCTCTTTTTTCCATAGTGAGTCTAGCCAGGGGTTTGTCAGTTCTATTACTCTTTTCAAAGAACCAGCTCTTTGTTACATTAAATTTTCTGTTGTCTTTTTGTTCTTTATTTCATTTAATTCTGCTCTTTTTTTTTATTTCTTTCATTCTACTGACTTCAGGCTTCATTTGTTCTTATTTTTTCTAGTTCTTTAAGATGTAACGTTAGGTTGTTTATTTGGGATTTTTCTCGTTTCTTGAGATAGGCCTGTATAATGATATAAACTTCCCTCCTAAAACTGCTTTCGCTGTATTCCAAAAGTTTTGATATGTCATATTTTCATTCTCATTTGTTTCTATGTATCTTTTGATCTCTCCTTTAGTTCTTTTTGACCCAGTTCTTTAGTAGCATGTCATTTAATCTCCACGTATTTGTTATTTTTCCTGCTTTCTTTTTGCAGTTGATTGCCAATTTCAAAGCGTTGTTGTTGGAGAATATGCTTGGTGTGATTTCAGTCTAGTTAAACTTGTTGAGGACAATTTTGTTTCCAATATATGGTCTACCCTTGAGAATGTTTCGTGTGCAGTAGAAAAGAATGTATAATCTGGTATTCTGGGTGAAGGCTGTCTAAATGTCCGTTTGGTCTAATGTGTCATTTAAAGCCGATATTTCCTTATTGATTTTCAGTTTGGATGTTCTGTCCATAGTTGTCAACAGGGTATTAGGTTCCCTACTATAATTTTATTTTTGTCAGTTTCTCCCTTTAGTTCTGTTAGTAGTTGTTTTGTACTTTGGTGCTCCCTAATTGGGGATATACATATATATATATATATATATATATATATATATATATATATATATAGACAAGTGTTGTGTCTTCTTGATATATTGTCCCCTTTTTCGTTATGAAATGTCCATCTTTATCTCTTGTTACCTTTTTTATCTTGAATTCTATTTCATCAGATGTAAGTACGACCACACCCACTTTTCTCAGGATGCCATTTGTTTGGAATATGGATTTCTACTCTTTCACTTTTTGAATCTATATTTGTTCTTACAGTTGAGATGTGTCTCTTGAAGGCAACATATTTTGTTTGTTTGTTTGTTTCTTTTATCCAATCTGCTACTTGATACCTTTTTATTTGTGAGTTCCGTCCGTTTACATTTAAGGTGATTATTAATGTATGAGGATTTCCTATAGCCATTTTGTCTTTTATTTTCTGGTAGCTCAGTATCTCCATTGTTTTCTTGCTCTTGTTTTTCTGTCTCTTATTTTAGTTTGGTGGTATTGTATGATTTTCCCCCCCTCTGTTTCCTCTTCTTTAAGTTATGGTTTTTTTTTTTGTTTGTTTGTTTGTTTTTTTTTTTTTTTTTTTTGTGTGTGTGTGTGTGTGGTTACCATTGAGTTTATGCCAAAGAAAGTTTCATTTTTTTCTGCATACATCTTACCTCTATTCTCCTTTGCAAATTCAGACCCTGACCACCTCCCCTTTTATGTTTTTGTTGTCACAAATTATCCCTATTTATGCTGTGAGTTCATTTTCGAGTTGTAGTAGCAATTGTCTCCTTTTACTTTTTTATGTTTTTACTTCCTTTAACTTTTATGTTATATTTAAGTGTATAGTGCCATATTCTTTTTTTAATTAAAGTTTATTGGGGTGACAATTGTTAGTAAAGTTACATAAGTTTCAGGTGTACAATTCTGTAATACATTATCTATATCTCACATTGTGTGTTCACCACCCAGAGTCTGTTTTCCTTCCATCACCATATATTTGATCCCTTTTATCCTCATCTACCACCCGCATCCCCAACATGGATTGATCTTGAGATTATTATGCTGAGTGAAATAAGTCAGACAGAAAAAGTAGAGAACCATACGATTTCACCGATATAGTGCCCTATTTTGAATAGGGGTTGCCATTTCCTGCTTCTGTCTGTTAGTCATCTTATTCATAGTTTTGTATCTTTTTGTCTTTTTGTTTCAGGTAAACTCAACCCCTTCACTATTTCTTGTAATGCAGTGGGAAAATTCCCGCAGGTTCTTTTTGTCTGAAAAGGTCTTTATTTCTCCTTCATATCTAAAGAATAACTTGGCTGGACACGTTATTCTTGGCTGATAATTTCTCTCTTTCAATAGTTTGAATATTTGATTCCACTCGCTCCTGGTTTGTAGAGTTTCTGCTAAAAAAAAATCTGATGATAATCTGATGGGCTTTCCTTTGTAGTTTACCATCGTCTTTTGCCTGGCTGCCTTCCTTGATAATTCTTTCTTTGTCATTAACTTTTGACAGCTTCAGTATAATGTGCCTTAGAGAAGGCCTTTTTGGTTAGAGATAATTAGATGTTCTGTTTGTTTTTTGGATTGAAAGATCCCATTCTTTCCACAGGTTTGGGAAGTTCTCCTCAACTCTTTATTTGAATAGGCTCTCTTTTCCCTTCTCACTCTCTTCTGGTATATCCATTATTCTTATATTGCTCTTTGTGATGAAGTTCTTTCTGATGGATTCAGATAGAGTTCTTTTAACTCCTAAGTCTCTGTCTTCTTCCATTTGCATCATTTCTGGATTTGTATTTTCGATATCACTAATTCTTTCCTCCATCCAGTGAGCTGTATTTCCTAAGCTCTCTCTTTCCATTCTTCACCTCTCTTATTCAGTTCTTGAGCTCCAGAATTTCTCATTTTCTTTCTCTCTCTTTATTTTTTTTTAAGTTTCAGTCTCTTTGGTAAAGTATTCCTTTTGCTTGTTGACTTTATTTCTGAGTTAATTATACTGCCTATCTGAGTCTTTTTGCATTTTGGTGAGTTTTTTTAGAACTATCTTGAATTAATAAGTCATTTGAATAACATATTTTCCTGTCTTTAAGTTTATTTTGGGGGTCTTTTTTCATTTTCTTTCTGAGCTGCCTTTTTACCTTAGTTGTTCATGGTATTTGATGGGTTGTTTCTATGCCTACGTATTTACTCTGGGTTTATTTATTTATTTAATTATTTATTTATTTATTTTATGAGTGATACCTGTTTTGCAATTTGATAATTTTTTTTTGTTTTCTTTTGTTTTCCAATAAATGACACTGATGCCCAAATGTTTTTGGTTTTTTTGTGTGTGTTTTCTTGTACTGGATCTTTGCTTCGCATTGGTAAATGCCTCATATTCCCTGGGGAGGTGGGCCTTTCCTCTTTGACAAGGTGGCCTCAGTCTCAGGGCACCACCTCCATGGGTGAATGTGGTGGGCAATGACTTTCCGAATTCATGGAATCCATATGTTGCTCCAGCAGCCAGACACCTGTGGTGTCCCAGGTGCCCCTGCTGGGATCAGCAGTGATGGTGAGTGCTGGGTGGACTGAGAAAGGCTGCTGGTGTGTTTGTGGCTTTGTTCTCCCAGTAATGGTGACTGGCAGACCTCAGCTGCCTCGCCTCTGTATCTCCACCCTGATCACTGGGTGTGGGGACAGAGTCCCAGAGAGCAGTTTTCAGGCTCTCGGCTTCATGTGGAAAGGTGCTGGCTCAGTTATTAGATGGCCATCAGCTGTAATCAGATGGCCATCCGCTGTGGCTGGCTGATCATCAGCTGTTACCCGTTAGCCATTGGCCACTAATATAACTGCTGTGGCTGTGCTGGTAGTGTTGGTTGGTTGGCAGAGAAGTGGACTGCGGATTACGGCTAGTAAGTGCATTTAGCAAGCAGATTGTGGATTGCGGATCGTGTTGATCCTACTTCCTGTGTCTCGCCCGGCCTCCAACGAGACTGGGGTGCAGGAGGACCCCTCCTTGGTGTACTAGCGGATGTTTACTGTTGTGTCTCCACAAGCCATCGAGAATATAGTGGTATGACTCCCCTATCTATGTCTCCGTTGTTGTTCCTTTTTGGCCTCTCCATAGCCTGTGTTCTTGTGCGGGGAGCGTGAGCTGAGTCCCTTCATTACACTGGGATTAGCCACAGTATGCTTCTGCCACTCAGGAACTCTCACCAGTTCCCAGGGCTGTAGGTATTCTGCTCTGTAAGCTCTCTTTCTTCTGGGGCCTACTGCTAGCTCTGGGAGGGTGTGTGAAGGCAGCCAGGCTTCATGGCTTTGTTTTCTGCCTTGCAATGGCAGCTGCTTGAACACAGCTGTCACACTTTTGTATTTGTCTCTGCTCCAATCACTAGATTCAGCCATAATATATGTTGATCACTCAGGCAGGAATTCTCAGGGCTATGGAGAGTGCGTCTGCAACTTGATTCCTTCCCTCTCCCAAGACCCACAGTGATCTCTGGGATGCATCTATGGCACCTGTTTCTACTCTTCTCCTTTCCCTCCTCCCCTGTTTACCCCAGTTTTCCCACCTTAGGATATTTCAATGCACGGATCTCTCAGAAGTGTTTGTGTCTTGGGCAGGGAATCTTTTCTTGAGTTATAGCTGTTCAACTTGTTGTAATTACAAGGGGAAAGATCAAGGGGACCACTGATACCACCATGTTTCTGATATTACTCCTACCTTATTGTTCCTTTGTAAACTACTGCCGTGTTCACATTTTTTTGTTTGTTTGTTTGTTTTGTTTCATAGGTGAGGACCTGTTTTGGCTTCTCTGAGCTTCACAGGATTTGCTTGTTGCTGAAGAAGCTGAACCTGTTCCATTAGAAGATCTCCGAAGAGTCTAAGAAATCACACCTGGAGCTGAGAAGAGTGAGAAGTCAGAGAAGAGATGCTTTGGCATTCATTGGGGGGAAAGGGAGGCCAAAATCATTTTGTTAAAATTTAATTTTTCTGTTGGGATAAAGAATTAATTCATAAGAGTTGGGGATTACAATGTTAAATCCATTAAACAAACAGTCATTCTCTAGTATGTGTTAGGAACTAGACTTACATGTTAAATACCTGGTGTACACATTATAACCTGATTTGGTGAGTTTGGTTAGATTACAGTAGAGAGCATAATCTTTGATACAAAATAGATCAGAGGTGACTTCTTTGCCTTGCATGTAGTGTGGCCTTCAGGTGAAACCAATTGAAATAACATCCATATATTTTTGCATTTCTGGAGGGGCAACATCAAAGAGATTTTCACGAAAGGACTTGAGTGACATAACTGCTCATCTCATTGGTCCCAGATGACACAAGTGAGCAGTGACAAAGATCAGGAAAGTGGACTGACAAGAATGCAAGCAGGATTTTTCTGGCACTCTGCTGAGTTCCTGATTGTCTGCTATCCTTATTGTCTGCAAGACAACTTGGTAACTATCTTAAAGAAGGGCAGTCCTTGGGGAATGTTGGCTACACACTTGAGCCCTCAACCTCGGCCACTTTCATCTCAAGTCCCTTTTCAGCCAAGAGTGGATGAAGAACAAAATGGATTCCAATGATGGATATCATGCTTCTCTTGGGAGGACTAATTGGATTAAAAATAGACTGGACTGGGACAGGCACTCTTGAGAATGCCCCTGGTCTTCCACTTGGTATGTTCTCTGGGGGCTCCCCAGAGCCAGGTGAATTCTAGGAGGTCAGAAGGTAGATCAGCTTCCAGTCTGAACAAAAGATGGCCTAGAGTTTCCCCCATGAAATCCCAGTTCACCAAGCTCACCTTTGTCAGGGCTTTTCTGAGTCTAACTAGTAATAAAGAGTGTGTACTTGCCTGCTGTGTCTTCTGTGTAGTGTGCATCTCAGGGCAGGTTTGCTGAGAGGCATCAGCTTAAATCTGCATCTTTCCTCTATCCTGCTTACGTGAAGGAAAATTCTATCTTATTCACTATTGAAGAGCCCCTCTTCTTCCTGAGAGTTACCAAAGAGTGGAATGAGGAGGGGCTTTTATGGGGTCTTCAATCCATTGTGATCATCACTGGTACTTTTTTTTAAGGTTTTTATTAAATATATCTAACATACAATATTATATTAGATTCAGGTGTACATCATAGTTATTCAACATTTACATATCTAAGAAATTATCACCATGATAAGTCCACCAACCATCTGACACTGTACCACACTATCATAATATTATTGACTATATTCCCTATGCTGTACATTACATGTTCATGACTTATTTGTTTTATACCTGGAATTTTGAACCACACCTTTTTAAATTTTTCAATTACAGTTGATATTCAATATTATTTTATATTAATTTCAGTTGTACAGACTAGTGGCTAGACAATTACATAATTTAAGAAGTGCTCCCCCTGACTAGTACCCACCTGGCACTATACATAGTTACTGTATTATTGACTATATTCCTTATGCTTTATATCCCCATCATTATTTTGTAACTTCCAATTTTTATTTCTTAATCCCTTCACCTTTTTCATGCTGCCCTCCAACCTCACTCCAAGCTATCACCCAGATAAATTTAGTACCCATCTGATGCCACACATAGATATTACAACATTATTGACTATATTTCCTATGCTATAACCTACCTTTCCATGACTCCTGTATAACAACCAATTTGTAGTTATTTATCCCTTCCCCCTTTTCATCTACCCCTAACACCCTCTCCCATCTGGGAAGCTTCAAAATGTTGTCTGTATCTATGAGTTTGTTTCTGTTTAGTTTGTTTATTTTGTTCTTTAGATTCCACTTATAAATGAAGTAATATGACATTTGTCTTTGCCTGACTTACTACACTCAGCACAATACCCTCTAGATCCATCCATGTTGTTGCACATGGCAGGATTGCATTCTGTTTTATGGCTGAGTAATATTCCATTGTATATATGCACTGCCTCCTCTTTATCCATTCATCCATTCAGGGACACCCAGGTTGCCTTCATGTCTTGGCTATTGTAAATAATGCTGCAATGAACATATGGATGCACACAAGCACTCTAAGTAGTGTTCTGGGTTTCTTCAGATAGATACCCAGAAGTGGAATTACTGGGTCCTTCTTTGTCTCCTGTTATAGCCTGTGTGTGTATAAACTTATTGTGATAACAATGGTCAGTAAAATTTGGGGGTGCTAGAAGAGGGGAAGAAAGAGATAAAATATATGGTGATGGAAGGAGAACTGACTTGGTGGCGAACACACAATGTGATATATAGATGATGTATTATAACCTTTGTTTTGTCTGGTATAAGTATTGCTACCCCAGATTTTGTTTCCCTTTCTGTTTCCATTTTAATGAAATATCATTTTCCATCCCTTTGCTTTCAGTCTGTGTGTGTATTTCAGTCTGAAGTGAGTCTCTTCTAGGCAGCATATGTAAATGTTTTATTTTCTTATCTATACAGCTACAAAATGTCTTTTAATTGGAGCGTTTAACCCATTTACATTTAAAGTAATAGCTGATAGATATGTAGTTATTGCCATTACTCATATTTGTGGGAATTTTTGTTTGATTGTTTTTGTATTAAGTCCCTCTAATGTTCCTTATAATAGTGGTTTTGTGGTGATGAGCTCCTTTAGCTTCCTCTTGTATGAGAAACTTTACTATACTCATTTTTTTGGATTCTTTTCTTTCTTTTTTTTTTTTAAATAAATTTTATGGGGGAACAGTGTGTTTTGCCAGGGCCCATTAGTGCCAAGTTGTTGTCCTTCAATCTTGTAGTTGAGGGCACAGCTCAGCTGCAAGTCCAGTCACCACTTTCAAGCTTTAGTTGCTGGGGTGCAGCCCACCATCCCATGCAGGAATTGAACCAGCAACCTTGTTATTGAAAGCCTGCACTCTAACCAACTGACCAGGGTGGCCACTCCTCCGACAGCTCAGTTGTGAAGGGTAAAGCTTACTGGCCCATGTGGGAATCGAACCAGCAACCCTGTTGTTCAGTACTTGCGCTCTAACCAACTGAGCCATCCTGCCACCCCCTCGATTCTTCTCTTTTTGCTCTTCTCATTGGGTGTTTTCTGCTACCTTATCTTCTAAATTGCTGATTCAATCCCCTGCTTTTTAAACCTACTTTTAATTCCCTGTAATGTATTCTTCATATCAGTTATTGTAGTCTTTATTTCTGACTGGTTCTTTTTTATGTTTTCTGTTTCCTTGTTTATATTTCCTATTTATTTGTTGAAGTTCTCCCTGAAATCATTGAACATCCTTATAACCAGTGTTTTGAACTCTGTGTCTGGTAGATTGCTTGTCTCCATTTTGATTAGTTCTTTCTGGAGCTTTGTTGTGTTCTTTTATTGGGGGCATGTGTCTTTGTCTTCCCATTTTGGCTGCCTCGCCGTGTTTATTTCTATGTATTAGGTAGGGCTTCTGTGTCTCCCATTCTTAGTAGAGTAGCCTTATGTGGTAGGTGTCCTATGGGTCCCAGTGGCACAGTCTCCCTGGTCGTCAGAGCTGGGTGTTCCAGGTGCATGTCCCTTGTGTGTATTGTGTTTGCCCTCCTGTTGTAGTTGAGCCTTGGTTGCTGTTTGCACATCAGTGGGTGGTGTTGGTCCTCAGGCTCATCGGTTGTAAGTACAGGCCCTGACTACAGTGGAGGAGTTGTGATGCAGGTGCTAACCCTACAGAGCAGGATTCACTTTTGCAGGGCTTTTGTGCCTGCCCAGTCTGCCCTTTGGGTGTGTTGTCCTTGGGAGCAGCCAGGTGATACTCCGTCTTGGTCAAAATCTGGCCACTGTGCATGCCATGCTTGGGGCCTCTGGGGAGGGGCCCTGCTGCAGGTCAAGTGCAGCTACAACCTGTTCCTTGCTTGGGGCCACCAGGCATGATCCACAAAGTAATCTGCAAATAGCTGCCACCCACGCTATGCTTGGAGTTGCCTTGAGAGGACAAGACACAAACCCAGGCCCACTGTTGCTAGTGCTGGACTTATGGCTACCCAGCCAGAGATATGGGACACACTTGTGTGGGTTTGGTGAACCTTTGAGATATTTTAGAAAAGTCTGCAACAAGAGCCAAGGCAGGTTGTTTGTGTCGAAAATCTGGAAGCAATGAGTGGGCCTGCAATTTGGATGGGGCAGTGTCTCAGAATCACCAGGACAGGGAGAATGGAGTTAGCCAGGTGATGGTGACTCAGATATGGTGATTGGCTGCATCAGCACGCTAGGAAGGGGGAGGGCTCAACAGAGAAATAAAGGCTTCCTCCAGCTTCTCCATCTGGAGAAAGCTGTCCCTTCAGCCCTTGCCCTGAGCCAGGCAAGTCAGTTTCTCCCCATATGTTCCTGGTGCATTTTGAGCCGATGCAACAACAGTGGAGCTCAGAGAGAGTGAGCCTGCCAGCAAGTAAATGCACGAGCCCTTTAAGAGGAACACTTGAGACTGCAGCTGCTCTCGTCTCACTCAACCATGATCTCCTCTGGCTTTCACAGCCAGAATTTATGGGACTTCTCTCCATGGCACTGAAAGCCTGGGCTGAGGAGCCTGTTGTGGAGCTGTGACCCCTTACTCCTCCTGGGGGACAACTGCAGCCAAGATATCCCTCCTGATTTTTAAGGGTCACACGTGTGTGGGACCAGACAGTTCTGCGCCTCTGCCCCTCCTACCAGTCTCAAGGTGACTTCTTCTCTATGTTCTTACTTTTAGAGCTTCAGTTCAGCTGGATTTCAGGCCATTCTCAATGGTGATTGTTTTGTAGTTTTGTTGTAATTTTGATGTGGTCATAAGAGGAGGGAAGCACAGCATTTACCTACTCTGCCATCTTGACCAGAATCCATCTTTGATACTTTCACTGTCTAAGTCCACATGGTCACTTGAAAGTGAGTATGCCAACTTCTCCAGGGCTCATGGGGTTTGGAGTTATCTGCCAGTGCTGGAGTGCCTGATGCCTACAGTTCAGCCTCCCTACATGCACCATGCAGCCATTCCCTTTTGGGGCCCTGCTTTCTCTGTTAGGTCCTGGCAAGGAGTAAGGAGTGATTAGGTATCATAAGCAGTCTTCTCCTTTTCTCTCTGTTCTCTAAGTCACTCCCCTCTCCCCTAGCATTGTTTGGACCAGATGATCAGGTTTGTAGAAAACCAAATAAAGACTGGCAGCATAAACCTCCTCTAAGATAATTGGGAAAAGATACGGACACCTTTTTGGAATGAGTATGGTGAGATAAGGAGGTAGGCAACAAAAATGATTCTGTCATAACACAAGTCTCTTTTCTTTCAGAGATATAACTAACAGGGCTTTGGTTACCTGGGATAAGAATACAGGAAAAGAAAAGGAACAAATACAAGTATTTTGTGGGGGTTGAGAGGAGATACTATGATGTTTTGTAGATCCTAATGTCCCCTGTACATTTGGAAAGATGGGAATATGCAAGTATTTTTTTCCTGCTGGGTATAAATTTAGTGCTGGTGTAATAGAGGAAGAGGGGATAGAATCATACCAGACAGCAGCTGCTGTTATTATTGATGTAGGGTGGGCCTGGTGTTACCTGCCACCTTGTAGACACTTATTAAGGTGGTGGTGATGGAGGAGGGAGATATGTATTTCTCTGAGCAGGAGAGTGCAGGAGAGGTACAAAGAGGTATTTGAGATCCTGTGGCAGCCTCAGATTAAGGAAGCAAAATTCTGTGTGGAGGATCATAGTTATTTCTTCTTCACTGCACGTCCTCACCCATTCCTTCACTTTATACCCTACACAGGAGCAGAGTTTTCAAACTCCCATTTCCATTTTCACAATTAACATACCACCTATCATTTAACCCCTTCTACTCCCACTAGCAAAAGCAAAATCAGAAGTGGCTTGAATAAGAACACTTCCTGTGGGAACATCTCCAGCTAGTATATGGGTAGGTGTGGGGGATGGGAAAGGTTCCTGTAGTAAGCAAGTGGAGGCAGCAGTATTAGTGGCGAAAGAGACAGGAACAAAAGGATCAGCAGTCCTCAAGATTCCTTAGGGATGAAAGAATTGTGCCTTGTAAATATCAAAGGACTGAGAGTGAAAGTGATAAAAAAAAGATTATTTGTGGGATAAATTCATGCTTCAAATGAAGGAGATGTCTAATCCCGGACAGCTTTGTCTTCTGATGGGCCAGTCCTCTTTGATTTCAGAAATGCAAAAGAGAACCAAGGACATCTGAAACAGAAGAAATCAATTTTCTGAGTATGTTGCTGATTTAAATGTGGTTTAATTTCACTTTAGAAAAATTAGAAAACACAGGAACAGAAAAAAAAATTAACCATAGAGGTACCGATGTTTATATTTTTATGTTTAATTCCATATATGTACACAGAGATAGGCATGATAGATTTTTTTAAAACATCTTGTACATAATATTTTATAGCCTATTTTTTGTGGTAAAAAATAACAGGAGATCTACCCTCTTAAAATTTTAAATGTAAAATTTAAGTACATTGTTAACTACAAGCACAATTTTGTATAGCAGGTCTCTAGAACACTTTATGTGGTACAATTGAAACTTTATACCTATAGTTTTATTTTTATTTAATATATTAATTTTTTTCTTTCACACTTCAGTGTCCCAGGTGCTACAAGACCCACATCCCAGACTTGTCTGTAAAGAGTTTAACTCACTCCACCTCAAATCCCAATTCTTGTCAATTCCATTCCCCTCAGTGTCACAGTGCAGTCGTGCCTTCTCCTAGGGACTGGTGACCAAGTGTCTGGGACCAGGCTCCCGCCTAGAGGCTGTGCAGGGGCAGACTGCCGAAGCCAGAACTGGTAAGTGAACTGCACATGCAATATATTAATTAATTAATCCACAACATCTACAGAAAAGTAGGTGAAAAGACACACATAGAGGAAAGACCATGTGAGGACACAGGAAGAAGACAACCCATAGAGGGAGGTCTCAGAAGAAACCAACCCTGCCAACACCTTGATTTCAGACTTCTAACTTCTAGAACTGTAAGGACATACACTTCTCTTGTTTAAGCTGCTCAGTCTGTAGTAATTTTTGTGGCCCTAGGAAACTAATACACAGAGTATTTGTCTCTTTCACAGAACATGCCTAAAGCAGTGCAGGTATATGTCTTGGCACTAATAGGTGCTCAAGACCCCTTAGGAAATATCAGGGGCAATAGGCAGGTGCCTGGTTAGGAAAGAAGTCCCTGAAATGTAGCAAGAGTGACTGATTCTCCAGTTGCCAAAGGTAAAAAGCCATCAACAAGCAGAATCTATGAGCATATTAAGGGAGAAATACAGAAATTTCTATAAAATGCACACAGGGGTCTTGTTTACTTACTGTAGGGACAAAAATATGAAGATTTTTTTTAAATTTATTTTTTAAATTTATTGGGGTGACCATTTTAAACTAAGGCAAGGAGACCACACTAAGCAGACGATACACCATGGATCCTGAGATACAGAGATGGTTCTACAATAGGATCCAATTAGTGACTTTTATTTAGCTGCTGGGATTAGGATAAATGCTAATAGGAATTTGGAAAGAATGGGAAATTACAGAATCCATTTTCATTTTGAAAAAAAAAAGTAAGTGAAACATATTCTCATGAGTGCTAAATACAAGAAGCTGAGGGCAAATCACAGCTATAAGACCTGAGCAGTGTGTGAGGGAGCAAGCATAGAGAAACAATGGATCAATCACCTGACAGATCAGAAACTAGGAAAACCCTCAAACCAAAAACAAACTATTAAACACACACACACACACACTCTCACACACACACACACACATACAGTGAACCTATTTGAGAAAGCAAGTGGAACTAGAATGGGTGCAAGTGATATATGGTAAGGGTGAAGGGGTTGGATCATCTAAGCATTATGAACTCTCAAAATTGCAGCTAAAGCTCCTTTCCAAAACAAACCCACACAGAAAGGAGAGATGTCATTTTGCCCCTTATTTTATTTTTCCTTTATAATAACTTTGTTTGGATTTTTCTTCTATCATTTTCTGTTGCTAATTTTTAAACAAAATTAGTTTTCCTGAACTTTTAGAGGAAGGCACAGTTCAGCAGAGCTTTTCTAACATCTAAGCTCAATCTGTTGTTTTTGTGTCATCTTCAAAAACCTGTTTACTTTCTTGCAGTTCTGGAGGCTAAAAGTCTCAACTGAAGGTGTAAGCAGAGTTGGGATATGAGGGAAAAATCTGTTCCGAGCCTGTCTCTTTAGCTTGTAGATTGCCTTATTCTACCAGTGCCTCTTTAAATCTTTTCCCTTTCTGTGTCTCTGTCTCTGTGTCCATATTTCCCCTTTTTATAAGGACACTACTTGTATTGGACTGGGACTTACCCTAATGACTTCACCTTAACTAACTATAGGCATGCCTTGCTTTATTGTGCTTTACTATAGTGCACTCCATATATGTTGTGTGTTTTTTTTTATAAATTCAAGGCAAGACCCTCCACCAGGAAAAAGATTATGACTCGTTTTATTGTGATACTTGCTTTTTTGCTGTGGTCTGGAACTGAATGCACAATATCTCCAAGGTATCTACAATGACCCTGTTTTCAAATAAGGTCACATTCTGAGGTAGTGGAGTTAAGGATTTCATCATGTGAATTTTTAGGGGACACAATTCAACCCATAAGACTCCTAAATATAATTTTCTCTACTTAGACATCTGAATTTAAAAACAAAACTATCAATTCTCTTAGAACTCTTTTCTAGTACAGAGGGCAAGCTATATTCAAATCTTAACACGGGCAATTGCTAGCTGTGTGATAGTAAGCAAGTTGCTTATTCTTTCTGTTTTCCCATCTATAAAATGCATATAATATCTACTGAATAGGGATGTTGTGAGGATTAAATTAAGTAATATAAGAAAACACACTAGGAACAGTACCACCTTCAGTTTATAAAACAATTTGCATGATTTTTTTCTTTACTCAGAAGTATCAATGAAACCCAATGGATTGGCATTAACCAAGCAAATCTCTCTGAATAGTTACCAAATAAAATACGAGTATATGAAAATGTACAACTTTACACTTTCTTACTAGTGAGAAACAAACAAAGCTTCTGTTGGTATTCATAATGTTTTTTTGTTTTGTTTTGTTTTTAAGTGTTCATTTGACTGATGGGAACATAGTGCTAAAGAAACAAAGTCTTGAGTTTATTCTGTCTAGGGCAATTACCTTCACTCATTAGCTCCATAGTTTAACTAAATGGTTTAATCAGTTGCAGATCAATTGATACAGATATCACCCATTGAATATACTAACAGCTTTAAAAGATACCTTTTCAGATTTTATAGTAATTTTATCTCTTGGTGCTCCTTGTTTGACAAAGAAGATAAAACACCCTTAGTTTTTTAAGAAGAAATAACATAACTAGCAACACATTGATTTGATTCCAGCAGCTAAACTTTCAGTTGAATGCACCACAATTTGTTTATAATTACAAGCATTGTTGTGTAGCTGGCCACTATGCCTTTTTTTCTGACTGATTATATTCTTATACTGTAATAGTATTTCGAGGATCAGTCTGTAGCTAAAAGAAGAATGATTTATATTGTTGATGTAATAGAATTATTGTGTGAGTGCAGCAAATTACAGCTTTTCATTATCAACACTATCATAATTGATCATTTTACTGGTAGCTATTGGTTAGGGTAACTTACATGTAACGTATAATTTCCACAACTTGAAGTAACTGGAGTACATTTATTTTTAATTAAATTGATGCCAAAATAAAATCTAGGAAAAACATGCAAATAAAAACAATAATTTAGTTTTAAATATTATATTAGTTGCCTATTTCTGTGTAACATATTACCCAGAATGTAGCAGTTTAAAGCAATGTGCATTTATTATCTCAGTTTCTGTGGGTCAGAAATCTGTATATGGTTTAGCTGGGTCCTCTGCTGGGTCTCTTACAAGGCTTCAGTCAAGGTGTCAGCCATGGCTAGAGGCTAATATGAAAGCTCCATTGTGGAAGGTTCCACTTTCAACTTCACTTGCATGATTCTTGGAAGATATAGTAAGCAGAATAATGATTCCCTAAAGAAGTCTATATCCTGATTCCTGGAACATGTTACTGGCAAAGGGAAATTAAAGTTGCAGGTGGAATTAAGGTTGCTAATCAGCTGACCTTAAAATGGGGAGATCATCCTGGATTATCTGGATGAGCCCTGTGTAACCACAAGGGGTATTAGAAGCAAAAGAGGAATCATCAATCAGTGTAAGGATGATGTGAAGTGAGCTGGCCATAGTTGGCTTTGAAGATGGAAAGGGTGGGGTGTGAGCCAAAGAATGCAGATATCCTCTAAAGCTGGAAAAGGCAAGGAAATGGATTATTCTCTAGAACCTCCAGAAAGGAATGCAGCATTGCTGAGCCCTTGATTTTAGCCCAGTGAAGTTCATTTCAAACTTCTGTTTTCCAGAACTGTAAGATAATATTTTTGTTTGTTTTAAACTTCTAAATTTCTGATAATTTGTTATAGCAACAATAGGAAACTAATGCAGCAGGATTCAGTTCTTCAAGAGTTATTGGAGGGCCTCAGTTTCTTGCTGGTGGTTGGCTGGAGGTCAGTCTTGCCATGTGGACCTCTCCAACATGCTTCATCAGAGCA